>NW_027599209.1:0-29880 GCF_964194155.1 Cetorhinus maximus | reverse complement strand
CCCCATTCCCTCCCCAATCCCCTTCACTTACCCCCTTCCCCTCCCCCATTCCTTTCACTCAACCCCTTCCCCTCCCCCATCCCATTCACTCATCCCCTTCCCCTCCCCCAACCCCTTCAATCACATCCTTCCCCTTCCGCTCACCCATTCCCATTCCTCACACCCTTTCCCTCCACATCCCCTTCACTCACCCCCTTCCCCTTCACCATCCCCTTCACTCAACCCTTCTCCTACCCCATTCCCTTCACTCGTCCCCTTCCCCTCCCCCATCCCCTGCACTCACCCCCTTCCCCTACCCCATCCTCTTCACTCACCCCCTTCCCCTTCACCATCACCTTCACTCACCCCCTTCCCCTTCACCATCCCCTTCACTCACCCCCTTCCCCTCCACCATCCCTTTCACTCACCCCTTCCCCTCCCCCATTCCCTACACTCACCCCCTTCCCCCACCCCATACCCTTCACTCACCCCCTTCCCCTTCACCATCCCCTTCACTCACCCCCTTCCCCTCCCCCATCCCCTTCACTCACCCCCTTCCCCTTCACCAACCCCTTCACTCACCCCCTTCCCCTCCCCCATCCCCTTCACTCATCCCCTTCCCCTTCACCATCCCCTTCACTCACCCCCTTCCCCTCCCCCATCCCCTTCACTCGTCCCCTTCCCCTGCCCATCCCCTTCTCTCACCCCCTTCCCCTCTCCCATCCCCTTCACTCACCCCCTTCCCCTTCACCATCCCCTTCACTCACCTCCTTCCCTTCCCCCATCCACTTCACTCATCCCCTTCCCCTCCCCCATCCCCTTCACTCACTCCCTTCCCCACCCCCGTCCCCTTCGCTCAACCCCTTCCCCTCCCCCATCCCGTTCACTCACCCCCTTCCCCTCCCCCATCCCCTTCACTCACTCCCTTCGCCTCCCCAATCCCCTTCACTCACCCCCTTCCCCTCCCCCATCCACTTCACTCATCCCCTTCCCCTCCCCCATCCCTTTCACTCACCCCCTTCCCCTCCCCCATTCCCTTCACTCACCCCCTTCCCCTCCCCCATCCCTTTCACTCACTCATTGCCACAGGAGGCTGTGGAGGCCAGGTCATTGAGTGTATTTAAGACCGAGATCGATAGGTTCTTGACTGGTAAGGGGGATCAAAGGTAACAGGGGAGAAGGCGGGAGAATGGGGTTGAGAAACTGATCAGCCATGATTGAATAGCGGAGCAGACTCGATGGGCCGAAGGGCCTCACTTCTGCTCCTATGCCTTATGTTCTTATGGTCTTCCAATTCACCTGGGTGAGTAGAAATGTCATTCAAATGGAAGCAGGTTGACTTATTTTCATTCATGGGATGGGATTTCTTGCCCAACTCCCATTACCCTTGAGTAGGCGGTGGAGAGCTGTGTTCTAGGACCGTTGCAGTCCATGTTACACTCTCCTAGCGCTGTAACCAACTGTGGTAGAAAAGAATTAAGCAGATTTAAAAAAAATATCAGAACACATAGGTTTTTAAATGTCCCGGCTTTCTAGTATCGTTGAATGCAATTGGTGGTTCGAGCAAGCAGTGTTCATCGTGGAAAATATGCTTTATGCGTGTAAAATACACACATACACACTGACCCTGACACACTCAGAACCGCGCTCACAAGAAATGGGGGTGGGAGCGACTGGTAGGCGGAGCTGGATGACCAAAGGCATTTTACGCACAGAGATAAGACCTGCTGAGTTTTGCCAGGTAATTCTATTCTCATTTTATGTCTTTGTGTCGCTTACCCAGTCTCATCCCCTCCCCGCCTCTCTCTGTCTCTCTCTCCCTCTCCCTCTCTCTCTTCCTCAGTCAGGTCGGGGCGGGCTGTATAAAAGCGGAAACTCTTTCGAGTTATCAACAGATCGCATGTAACTCTTTCGAGTACAATCACAGTTCTTGGTTTTTCCGGGAGTGGGACATGAACCCACCACCCCCTGATTCAAAGGCGAGGGTGCTATGGACTGAGCCACAGCTGACAGGTGAAGCAGCTCCCCACTCATTCAGCAGCGACTCGACTGAAGAAGCATCATGTCTGGCAGAGGGAGCACCGCCATGGATGTGGTGTAGGCTCTGAAACGCCCAGGGCCGCACTCTCTATGGATTCGGCGGCTGAACACATCGACCCGACCCTATCACAAAACCCAAAGGCTCTTCTCAGAGCCGCCCACAACCTCACATTGAGAGCCAGTGACCTCAAGAGAGGCAGCGGAGAATTTTAAATGTGACATTATATCAAAGCTTTACTGCATCCCCCCTTTCACAACGCAATCCTAAACGGCAGTAATTTTTTAATTCATTCCGGGTGCCCGTGTCTATTACACGTGTCGTGGTTTTGGAGGTAGTCCCGAGTTTTATTCCCGCATCTTTCACAGTGATGGAGGTTCGACCTCAATCCTGGTGGGAACAGCCATTGGGATTGAAAACACATAATGAAACGACGAAGCGTCAGGTTGTATATTTTTGCTGCTTAGATTATGTTTCCCATCAATCTCTCTGTCTGTCTCTCTCTCTCTCTGTGGTGGTATCGTCGCTGGGCTGATAACCCAGGGACTCCCCGGTAAATAATGACCTGGTTTCCAATCAACAGAACTAAGGAAAAATAGAAAAGAGGTGAAATATAAGCTGGTTGAGGGAGGGGGGGGTGGGGTGGGACGGGTGGAGCTGGATAGAGGAGGGACAGTGATTGGTGGAGGCAAAGAAGAGATTGCCAATGATGTCATAGACAAAAGGACAAAGGGGTGTGGACGGTGGTGATATTGGCCGAGGAATGTGCTCATGGGGACACTAAGGGTAGAAAGCAGGACGAGCAAGTGACAGAGAGCCCTAGTGGGGGTGGGGGTTTGGGGCGGTCGAAATAGGGTAAAAGGTGGAGATAAAACAATGGATGGAAATACATTTAAAAAATAATGGAAATAGGTGGGGAAAAGAAAAATATATTTTTTTTAAATGATAAATTATTTGAAAAAGTGGGTGGGTGGGTGGGTGGTGGGGATCGGAAAGGGGGTGGGGACGGAGGAGAGAGTTCATGATCTAAAATGGTTGAGCTCAATCGGAACTGAGCTACAGAACTGAGGAACCGGTGCAATAATGGTTTGAAAGATCTTGGATGATTTGCTCTCTCGAGGTTAGCTTACAATGTACCTTGAGCACGGCCTCTCCTTTCCCTCCCCTCCCACCCCCCACCTCGACTCGCGTCAAGTTCCGGAGTCTGCTTGATTTTCACTCGACCTCTTAAAAGACCCTCGCCCCCTGCGCTGACTTCATCCCGGCTCAAATGGTCACCCGCTGGCCTCTGGTCGACTGGGACCTGCCCTTCGGAGAGCACAGTGTTCATCGACACTATGTTAAAGACGTTGCATTCTCGCCCTGTCCACCATTTTCACTTCTTTGGCATCTTTTTTTTGTTGTAGACATCGTATTCTCGCCTCAGCACTATTTTCACTCCCACCCCCCACCCCCCGGATCATTGCTCATTCAGACATCAGGGGAATTGGAGTGTACTCGGTGAGGGGGTGTGTATGACTCTCTGGATGGAAACTCCTTCGAGTTATCAACAGTCACAGATTGTAACTCTTTCGAGTACAATCACAGTTCTTGGTTTACCGGGAACTCTTTCAAGTTACCAACAGTCACAGATTGTAACTCTTTCGAGTACAATCACAGTTCTAGGTTTTCCGGGAGTGGGACATGAACCCACAACCCTCTGATACAAAGGCGAGGGTGCTATGGACTGAGCCACAGCTGACACCTCCCTCTCTGGATGGAAACGGTATCGCCTCCATGTCAGAGTCCCTCTGAAATTGGCGGGCATGTTGAAATTGATGACCTGTCAGTTTCTGCTCCACCAATCAGGGCCCAGGAATCCATGCAGCCCCGCTGCTCTTTTCAAATTTCCCGGCGGGATTTGCGCTGCATCCAATCAGGACAGGAGGGAGGTCACGGACAATGTCTTAAACTCTTTCGAGTTACCAACAGTCACAGATTGCAACTCTTTCGAGTACAATCACAGTCCTTGGTTTTTCCGGGAGTGGGACATGAACCCACGTCCCTCTGATTCAAAGGCGAGGGTGCTATGGACTGAGCCACAGACAGACACAGAGCGGCTTCATCATTCTCAGGGAGGTGTCAGCTGTGGCTCAGTCCATAGCACCCTCGCCTTTGAATCAGAGGGTTGTGGGTTCATGTCCCACTCCCGGAAAACCAAGAACTGTGATTGTACTCGAAAGAGTTACAACCTGTGACTGTTGATAACTCGAAAGAGTTTCATCATTCTCAGAGTCTGTGTTCCACAGCGTTTGTTATCATGGCCAGGACCAAGCAGACAGCGCGCAAGTCGACCGGAGGGAAAGCTCCCCGCAAGCAGCTGGCTACCAAAGCTGCCCGCAAGAGCGCTCCAGCCACGGGCGGCGTCAAGAAGCCCCATCGCTACAGGCCCGGCACTGTGGCTCTGCGGGAGATCCACCGCTACCAGAAATCCACCGAGCTGCTGATCCGCAAACTGCCCTTCCAGCGCCTGGTGCGAGAGATCGCTCAGGACTTCAAGACCGACCTGCGCTTCCAGAGCTCGGCCGTCATGGCCATTCAATCATGGCTGATCAGTTTCTCAACTCCATTCTCCCGCCTTCTCCCCCTGTAACCTTCCACCCCCTTACCAGTCAAGAACCTATCTATCTCGGTCTTAAATACACTCAATGACCTGGCCTCCACAGCCTTCTGTGGCAATGAATTCCATAGATTCACCCACACTCTGGCTAAAGAAGTTTCTTGAAGGAAGAAGAGTCACGTGTTGGGGCTGATGTTGGGTAAAGCGGGGTTTCAGCCCCCCCGATTGGCCACCCTGAATATGCGGAAACAGAGACTGGATAGCCTCGGGCTGTCTTCCTCAGAGCAGAGAAGGCTGAGGGGAGGGGGCCTGATAAGAGGTATACAAAATTATGAGGGACATAGATAGGGCAGATAGGAAGGAACTTTACCCCCTTAGCGGAAGTGTCAATACCAGGAGGGAGGGAAAGGATTTAAGGTAAGGGACAGGAGGGGGTTTGAGGGAAGCAAAATCATCCAGAGGGTGGTTGGAATCTGGGAAAACACTGCCTGAGGGGGTGGTACAGGCAGGAACACTCACAACATTGAAGAAGTATTCAGATGAGCACCTGAAACGCCGCAGCGTGCAGGGCCACGGGCCAAGCGCTGGGAAAATGGGATTAGAATCGATAGGTGCTCGGTGGCCGGCACGGACCCGATGGGCCGAAGGGCCTGATTCTGCGGTCATGAACTGAGACCAACACTCCGCCCCAGTTACCATCAGTTTTGAGACGCGGTTCCCGGCACTGGCAACATTCACCAGGGCTGGGAGAGGGGAAACTCTTTCGAGTTATCAACAGTCACAGATTGCAACTCTTTCGAGTACAATCACAGTTCTTGGTTTTCCGGGGAGTGGGGACATGAACCCACGACCCTCTGATTCAAAGGCGAGGGTGCTATGAGCTGAGCCACAGCTGGACACCTCCTGACTTCCGTGCAGGGGAACAATTTCCTTCCTATCTACACCGATTATGCCCCTCATAATTTTGTAACCTCTCATCAGGTTCCCCCTCAGTCTTCTCGGGTCGAAGAAAAACAACCCTCGCCTCGCGCAGAATCACAGGGGCAGAAGAGGCCCTTCGGCCCATCGAGTCCATCCAGTCTCTCTTCACAGCTGAAACGCTCCAGTGTAGTCACCCTCCCCAGCGTCATCACATCCCTGTGGTGTTCTGTGACAGGGGTAGATCAAAGCAGTGCCACTAGAGTGATATGGACTCTTCTCAGTGGCTTTCGCGGTGGAATTGGCTGATTCTAGCTGCAAGAATGGCCGCTTCACTTGACCTTCGAGCCCCCCAATGTTGCTTTTCCTGGGCACGAGGCATCACCGCAGCCTAAACAATGGTCACGCCAACAGTTGGGGCCGAGCAGAGCTCCCTTTTCTCTGTGCACACGGCCGGCCGGGAACTGCAATCCAGCCCGGGAAGAATTGGCCTTGGTCCAAACATTAACGCCCTCCCCTCTTCCTACCAGCTCCAAACTCTTGTCGCATTATTTCAAGGCCAGTGATGGACTCGGCCCACACTTTTTCCCCCCACCCCTCCTTTCACATTTTGGAGCAATGGAACTGCCCATTGGTCACTTTGGACAGCGTCCGAATTGCTTTAGTCATGTTTCCCGACCAGTTACGTGTTACCAAAACAGAAACAGAATTACCTGGAAAAACTCAGCAGGTGTGGCAGCATCGGCGGAGAAGAAAACAGTTGACGTTTCGAGTCCTCACGACCCTTCGGCAGAACTGAAGTATAGTTAGGAGAGGGGTGAAATATAAGCTGGTTTAAGGTGGGGGGCGGGGGGAGAGAGAAGTTGAGGGTGGGGTGGTTTAGGGACAAGCAAGCAGTGATAGGAGCTGATAATCAAAAGATGTCACAGACAAAAGGATCAAAGAGGTGTTGAAGGTGGTGATATTATCTAAGAAAAGTGCTAATTAAGAATGGAAGACAGGACACTCAAGGTACAGCTCTAGTGGGGGTGGGGTGGAAAGACTGACAAGGTTTTAGTTTTAGATTTAAAAATAATGGAAATAGGTGGGAAAAGAAGAATCTATATAAATTATTTGAAAAAAAAGGGGGAGGGGGAAGAAACGGGGTGGGGATGGGGGGAGGGGGAGTTTAAGATCTAAAGTTTTTGAATTCAATATTCAGCCCGGAAGGCTGTAAAGTGCCTAGTCGGAAGATGAGGTGCTGTTCCTCCAGTTTGCGTTGGGCTTCACTGGAACAATGCAGCAAGCCAAGGACAGACATGTGGGCAAGAGAGCAGGGTGGAGTGTTAAAATGGCAAGCGACAGGGAGGTTTGGGTCTTTCTTGCGGACAGACCAAGGTGACCAACACTTAACTCACCAGTCAGGTGACGCACGGAGATGAGGGCGAAACATAAATACCGGCGCCAAATGAACAGGCTCCAACCGATTGTTTATTTTTAAATTGCTGAAAAGCACAGCAATATAATTGTAAATCAAAGAGCGATTTTAACCAAAAACTGGGAAGTACTGTTGATATATCACCGCCGGTATTATTTTTTTTAAAATGGCTCTCCTCGTTTTAATATTTCACAGGGTATCAGGAATTTCAGATTCGCTTTTACAATCTGGTTATTAAAATTCTTCCTCGGTTAAGAAGGTCAGAAGTGGGGACGATCGCTGACGATTGCACAATCTTCCCTCGCATTGATGACTCCTCAGGTACTGACGCAATCCATGCCCAAAAACCGGGCAGCAAGGCCTGGACAATATCCAGGCTTGGGCTGACAAGTAAGTGGCAAGTAGCATTTGCGCCACACAAGTGCCAGGCAATGACCAGCTCCAACAAGTGAAAATCTAACCGTCGCCCTTGACATTCAATGGCATTTTACCATCACTGAATCCCCCCCACTATCAACATCCTGGGGGTTACCATTGACCAGAAACTGAACTGGGACCAGCCATATAAATACTGTGGCTACAAGAACGGGTCTGGGGTGAGGAATCCAACAGTGAGTAACTCACCTCCTGACTCCCCAAAGCCTGTCCACCATCTACAAGGCACAAGTCAGGAGTGTGATGGGATACTCCCCACTTGCCTGGATGAGTGCAGCTCCCACAACACTCAAGAAACTTGACACCATCCAGGACAAAGCAGCCCTGCCCGCTTGAAAAGCCCCCTTTCCACAAACAAACATTCATTCCCTCCACCACCGACGCACAGTAGCAGCAGTGTGTACACCATCTACAAGATGCACAGCAGCAACTCACCAAGCATCCTTAGACAGCACCTTCCAAACCCATGACCTCTACCATCTAGAAGGACAAGGGCAGCAGATACATGGGAACACCACCACCTGGAAGTTCCCCTCCAAGCCACTCACCATCCTTACTTGGAAATAAATCGTCTTTCTTTCACTGTCGCTGGGTCAAAATCCTGGAACCCTCTTCCTAACAGCACTGTGGGTGTACCTACACCACAGGGACAAAATCCTGGAACTCCCTCCCTAACAGCACTGTGGGTGTACCTACACCACATGGGCTGCAGCGGTTCAAGAATTTAGCTCACCTCCACCTTCTCAAGGGCAATTAGGCATGAGGCCTGAATGCTGACAAATGAATGAATAAAAAAACAAAACCGACTGTAATCTGCGGGTTGAATGATCCATTTCACGGCGCTCTGTAACTGGACACATTTCAACTCAGCCTGTGAATAACACCACATCATATTTTAGACTGGTCCCCATTCACGCAATTGAAAAATGCAACATAGGTTTGTTGCTAGAAATTTGGTGAACTTTCAGATTTGGTGGTTCGTGAGCACTGCCGCTGGAAGATTTCTTTACAAACATTTTTCTCACGGGATGTGGGAGACACTGGCTAGGGCCTGGCCATCCCTAAATGCCCCTTGAGAAGGAGCTGGAGGAGCCGTCTTCTTAAACTGCTCCAGTCCATGTGAGGTGAGCAGACCCACAGTCATGTTGTTAAGCAGGTCAGCAGATACCGTGTGCAATGTGGTACTGAGTGCAAATCTGATGAAAGAGGAAACTGACAAGTTTGTGTATAATAGGCTCTTACTATATTGTTAGGACACAGCAGGTGGTCAAGGCTGAATTATTTATAATCCCAGAGGGAAACTTTAAACAACTGTCAAAACTTTTTCACTTGATATGTTTGAGATTCTGCTCTGAATTCAGATGAGAAACCACCAAACCTCCAGAGGTTTGTTTTATATATCAATTAAACATTTATTGATTTAACAAGTGATGAAACACATACACATGTCTACAAATTACTACCATAATAACTTTTAAACTAATGCCCACGTTAGGGTAAAACTTTACCAAGGCAGCAATAACCCGGAGACTTAAATAGGCACCAGACAAATGACATTTTATACTACGAATTCAAAAGGAGGTCCCTTGCAATTTGTTTCCTTTGTCGGCAGTTGTATGGCTTACAGGCTACTTAGATATTACATACCTCTCACCTACACACACAAAACTCTTTTCTGTATATACCGAGCCTTCCCTGTGAATACAAATTCTCCTTGCATCACCAGGCCCTTTGAACTCCACCTCTTCTAACAATAAAACTGCTTTCATAGTTACCAATTTAATTTGTAATATAAACATATTGCTTGGTGTCTCCTAGCTAGGTGCAAGATTTCACCCCCAGTCTTTGAATGTTGAAAAAAAAACAAAATGCAAATGTACCTTACTGTTTAACATTCTAAAGCTACTATTCAAAGCACCCAGACTAGCTAGCTTTAATCCAATTAAGACACACACACACACCCTATTACAAGTCCGATTTAAAATAATTTTCAAAAATATTATACACAATTAATATCTTCATGACATACACCCAGGACAGGAAAGGGGCCAAAAGGTTAAGCACACAGAGGTTCAGGGTGAAGTGATTTAATGAACGGAACATTAGGAAATAGAGACACCAAGATCGCAGGGACAGTGAAACACGGACACAGATTGTGTGTGTTTGAAACAGGGATCACAAAGGCAAATGTGAAGCTCCAGACGTTTTGTGCTAAAACAAATCAATATTATAGAGCTCAAAGCAAAATACTGCGGATGCTGGGAATCTGAAACAGAAACAAAGATTGTTGGAAAAACTCAGCAGGTCTGACAGCGTCTGTAGAGGGGAAGACAAGAGTTAATGTTTTGAGTCCGTGTGACTCTTCAACAGAATTAAAGCGAAATAGAAATGAGGTGAAATATAAGCTGTTTAAGGGGGGGTTTGGACAGGAGAAGCTGGATAGAGGGTCAGTGATAGGTGGAGGCAAAGGCGAGATTGCTAAAGACGTCATGAACAAGAGGTCAAAGGGGTGTTGAAGGTGGTGATGTTAGCTGAAGGATGGTGACACTCTGGCCACCACCTTTGTCCACCTCTGCCATGGCGTGCTCGGCCAGTTCCCCGGGCAGCAGCAGGCACACGGTGGTCTGGATCTCCCGGGAGCTGATGGTGCTGCCGCTTGCTGTGGTGGGACAGGCGGGAAGCCTCACCCGTGATGCGCTCGAAAATATCATCAACGAACGAGTTCATGATGCTCATGGCCTGGGGGGAGATGGCGGTGTCTGGGTGAACCTGATTCATCACTTTGTAGGTATAGATGGAGCAGTTTTCCTTCCTGGATCTCTTCGTCTTCTTGCCGCTCTCCTTGGAAACTGGGACATTTCAGGGCTTTAATTTTTGCAAAAATACACTTTAGTGATAAAACATCGGAAAGACCATTACAAAGCATTTCCAAAATGACCATCCCAGAAAGTGGAATGATATTCAAAATTGTCCACATCGATCATGTTGCTCTCTTGAGGAGGTTCAATATAATCAAAGCAACATGGAAGATATTTCAAAATGGTCATTACAGAAAGTGCAATGATATCAACATTGTCCACCTAGATCATGTTGTAGGCTGAGGTGCTTCAATGTAATTGTCAGATATTCACTGTATACATTCAATGCGAGACAAACGGCCTGAGGTGTTCCAGACAATGTGCAGCCCCTCAGTGTAGCACAGCTGGAAGGTTGTAGCCAGCGACTTTCCCCATTGCATCTCTGCAGCAGCTGCCCCAAGCTTTAGTGCGTCCCTCAGCGCTGGGAATGTACCAGTCTGAAAACCTTGTTCACGGGCAACTCTTTGCGCTGGAAGACCAACACATTTTTGGCAGACCAAAGAGCGTCTTTCATCGAGTTGATGATCCTCCAGCCGCAGTTGATGTCTGTCTCGGTGTTGGTCCCCCTGGGAACAGCCCCGTAGAGCAACAGAGTCCTGTGTCACGGAACTGCTTGGGGTGAACCTCGACAGAAACCAATGCATCTCTCTCCAGGCCTGCACGGCAAAGGCACAATCCACAAGGAGGTGAACCAATGGTCCCTTTCCCGGCACAGCCACCTCGAGGGCAACTTGCGGAGGCGGGGGGGGTAAGAGTACGGGCTTGTGGGAAAGATCTGACGCGGAGGACCATTCTCACCACCAGCCAAGCTGCGTCTTGGCGCCTGTTTGAAAGCTCTGGGCTTCAGGCATTCTGCCAAATGACTTTTTGCCCCTCTCCGTCCGACAGGATCCACCATCTCCTTTTCCCGCAGGGCCTCTAGGACGTTAAGTGCCGACAACTGCCCGATGGACTTGTGGTCAAAGCGACTTTCGTGATTTTATTTTCTGAAAAATATTCATAAAATATCTGAAAGAACATTTACAAAACATTTCTAAATGGCCATCACAAAAAGTGGAACGATATATTCAAAGTTGTCTACGTAGATCATGTTGTACTCTGACATTCTTCAATATAATCAAAGGAACATTGCAGGCATTTCAACATGGTCATTACAGACAGTCAGACAGTGCAATGGTATTTAAGTTAACTTCATAGATCGTACCGCACCCAGAGATTGTCAACCGTGGCCAGGGCAAACTGCAGGCACTCAATGAAAACTCTGACTAAACCTGTTTCTTTTCAGACTAACCCCGAGCTCTATGCTGATGAGGGATGGTGGATAGTTTTGTTCCTGGTTGGCTAATTGGCAATGATGTCAATGTTATAGCCATCCAGCTTGTTCGTTGAGCTACTCGATCACTTCTATTGCTCGTCACAGCAAGAAGCTGTCTCGGCCGCCAAATTATCCAATACCCTCCCCCACCCCCAATCCACCCAATTCCCTGACTTTCTTGGAAAAGAAAAACTCAGCCGGTCTAGCAGCCTCTGTGGAGAGTGAAACAGAGTTAAAGTTTCCAGTCCGTAGGATGGACAGTCGTGAAACCACGGAGCCATCGAGAAACTGTTGTATGTCCGCCCTGTGAGTATGTGTTTCGCTTTCCCTGTCCGTTTATGAAATGTCACTGTGGATGTTACTACATACATGAGAGTTTCTGGTTGGTGTGTGTTTATTTTATTCTGCATCCTGGAGTCTATGTTGTCAGAGCGTTCGCCCACCTCACCCACCCGACCTCCCACCCATTCACCTTTCACGGTCACGTCTATGACAATAACCATTATTCTGTGCCTGTTATTTTATGTTAAATGAGTGAAGATTTACGCTTATGCTGTCAACCCCTGGTCTGAGAATGTGGGTTTGATTGCCTATCGTATCGTGGTAACCGAGCACCTGCTTTTCTCTATGATCGTCTGCATCTGGTATGTCATTGTCATGACACCATGAACCCAACAGGGCCCCATTGTTTGAGTACGAGGTAAATCTTGTAGCTTTCAATTTTGTTATGTGATTATCGGCTTGTGTATTTATCTGCCTGTTGTTGCTCAGTGAGTGTGAATTTAAAAGGGAATGGTTAGTCTGTGGGGAGATGGTGGCAGAGGTTTGGTCACTGGACTGGGTGATCCAGAGACCCAAACTAATGCTCTGAGGACCCAGGTTCGAATCCCACCATGTCAGGTGGTGAAATGTGAATTCAACAAAAATCTGGAATTAAAAACCTGAGGATGACCATTGTCGATTGTTGTAAAAACCCATCTGGTTCACGAACGTCCTTTTGGGAAGGAAATCTGTCTTCCTTACCTGGTCCGGCCTACGTATGACTCCAGAGGCTCAGTAAGGTGGTTGACTCCCCAAATGCCCTCTGAACAAGGGCAATTAGGGACGGGCAATAAATGCTGGCCTAGCCAGCGACGCCCACATCCCATGAATAAATAATAATAAAAATAATCTTCTAAATAAGTGCTATTGATATTCTGTTCATGACAGCCTTTGGAATGGGAGTCTGAATTTTACATTGTGTCTGCCCATTTGTTAAATATAATGGCTTTATCAATCATATTCCTGCTCATTTCTGGGATATAGCTTTTGTTTTTGGTGTGTGTGTCTGTCAGACTTCGAAATGCCTATATAGGATTAGATTGGGAAGTGCATATCCAGCTGTAGGTAACCAGCGTTAATGACAAGGTGTTGTACTCTACATGGCAATGTGAGCTATGTAAGTGTGGGTCATTCTGAACTGGTCGGTTTCTAGCTTATCAATGTGTATTTTATTCTGCAGCATTCATTTGAGCTCAAGGGAATTTCATTCTTTTTTCTCAGTCTTTGCTAGTTGAGGGTTTAGATCGCTGTATCTTTCAGCTTCAGGAATGCAAGTGAGTTTCATTCATTGTTTAAACTCCTGGAAAGAGGGTGGTGCAGTTGATGTAGTTTATATGGATTTCAGCAAAGCCTTTGACAAGGTCCCACATGGGAGATTATACAGAAGGCAAATGCACATGGGATACAGGGTAATTTGAAAGGGTGGATTCAAAATTGGCTTTGTTGTAGGAGACAGAGGGTGATGACAGAAGGATGCTTTAGTGACTGGAAGCCAGTGTCCAGTGGTGTACCACAGGGATCTGTGCTGGGTCCCCTATTATTCGTCATTTATATAGACGACATAGATGACTATGTGGGGGGTAGGATTAGTAAGTTTGTGGATGTCACAAAGATTGGCCGGGTGGTTAACAGTGAGGTTGAGTGTCTTGGGCTAGAGGAAGATATAGACGGGATGGTCAAATGGGCAGATAAGTGGCAGATGGAATTTAACCCTGAAAAGTGTGAGGTGATACACTTTGGAAGGAGTAATTTGACAGGGAAGTATTCAATGAACAGCATGACACTAGGAAGTTCTGAGGAACAAAGGGACCTTGGCTTGTGTGTCCATAGGTCTCTGAAGGCGGAGGGGCATGTTAGTGGGGTGGTGAAAAAGGCATATGGGACACTTGCCTTTATCAATCGAGGCATAGATTACAAAAGTAGGGAGGTCATATATAGAACCTTGGTGAGGCCACAGCTGGAGTACTGTGTGCAGTTCTGGTGGCCACCACATTATAGGAAGGATGTGATTGCACTGGAGGGGGTGCAGAGGAGATTCACCAGGATGTTGCCTGGGATGAAACATTTAAGTTATGGAGAGAGGTTGGATAGACTTGGGTTGTTTTCGTTGGAGCAGAGAAGACTGAGGGGCGACCTGATCGAGGTGTACAAGATAATGAGGGACATGGACAGGGTGAATAAGGAGCAGCTGTTCCCCTTTAGTTGAAGGGTCAGTCACAAGGGGAGATAAGTTCAGGGTGAGGGGCAGGAGGTTTGGGGGGGTGGATGTGAGGAAAAACCTTTTTACCCAGAGGGTGGTGAGGGTCTGGAATGCGCTGCCTGGGAGGGTGGTGGAGGCGGGTTAGCCTCACACCCTTTAAAAAGTACCTGGATGAGCACTTGGCACGTCACAACATTCAAGGCTATGGGGCCAAGTGCGGGTCAATGGGATTAGGTAGGTAGGTCAGGTGTTTCTCACGTGTCAGTGCAGACTCGATGGGCCGAAGGGTCTCTTCTGCACTGTGTGATTCTGATGTGGATAGGGGCATTACTACAGTCATTTAATGTGAATGTGGATTTTACTCTGTTCCTGTCAATATCTGCGACATGAATGTTTTTCTAAATCTAACTTACATTGTCTGATATGTTTGGATTTTAACCTGGTCCTGCTTGTTTCTGGATTGTGAGTGAGACATCATTCTGTATCGTTCTGTTTCTCATATGCAAATATATGTCTCACTCCAACTCTTAAACCCTGTTTTGCTATGTGAGAGTGTGCATTTTGGTCTGTTGCTGTCTGTCACACTTACATCAGTAATGGTTATACTTCATGCACATAAGAAACGGGTGTATTAATGTATGTTTGTTAATCTTAAACTTTCAGGTTCTGAATTGTCAGTGTTTGTTATATCTGTACCCGGCAGGTTCTGATGTCTGGGAGTAAACCTTCCTCTGTGTCACCCAGTTTCGCATCTGTGATTCTGGATTTTGCCTAGAACTTATCAGCCTCGAGTGTATAAATGTGCATTTATTTTTCCTGTAATATTTAGTGTCTAACATGCACCTCTCAGCTACATTATCTCCTCTCAGTCTCTGGTCAGTGAGGGTTTTTGGTCTATCAGTCACTTTGCGGGAGAGGAGCCTGAGTCCCAATCAGTGCCTTTCAATCTCTGATAGGTGATTATGGGCTTTTCTCAGCGTCTGTCCATTTCTGAAATGCGGGTTTAAATTGTTTGCATTCTTATTCTGTACCTATCCGTTTTTGATATAAAAGTGAGTTTTAGTCTTTTTTTGAAGTTTATTTCTGGAAATTTCACAGTCTGGAAAGTGAGTATGAACATTTGAAGGCATGTGCCAATTTCTGGTGTGTGAACCCGGGATGTTATGGGCCCCTCAGCTTCCTCCATTTGAGTGCGTGTGTTCTACTCTACCCATGCCAGTGTCTACAATATTTGGGTGGCATTTTCACTGGGTTCACATCGTTAACTTGTTTGCAAATCAGGCTTTATTTTCTGCTATTCAAGTCAATAAGGAATGAAACCAGATGGACCGTCCAACATTGAACTAGGCATCGGAAATGTCAAAGTCAAACTCAGCCCTGTCAAACCTGCAAAGATCTCCTAACCGATACCTGGGATCTTGAGCTAAAATTGGGAGTGCAGTCTCACAGACTCGTCAAGCAACAGCCTGACATACTCATACCCACAGAATCATACCTCACAGACAATGTCCCAGGCACCACGATCAACATCCCTGGATATGCCCTAAACCATTGCGCAGGAAAGACCCAGCAGAGGCGGCCGCGCAATGTTAGACAGTCGGGAGGGATTTGCCCTGGGGGTCCTCAATATCGGCTCCAGACTCCATGAAGTCTCATGGAATCAAGCCAAACATGGGCAAGGAAACCTCCTGCTGATTATCACATACCGCAGCCCCTCAGCTGATGGGTCAGTTCTCCTCCATGTCGAACACCACTTGGAGGAAGCACCGAGGGTGGCAAGGGCACAGAATGTACAATGGGTGAGGGACTTCAATGTCCATCACCAAGAGTAGCTCGGTCGCACCACTACAGACTGAGTTGGCGACTCCTAAGGAGCTAGCTGCTGGACTGGGTGTGTGACAGGAGGCGAGGGAACGGACAAGAGCTAAACACATTCTTGGCTTCATCCTCATCAACCTGCCTTATCTGTCATGTTAGTGTAGGAGTGACACCGTGCAGTCCCGCCTCCACATTGAGGATACCATCCATTGTGTTGTGTGGCACTACCACCGTGTTAATTGGGATAGATTTCAAACAGATCTAGCAACTCAAGACTGGGCAACCATGAGGCGCTGTGGGCCATCGGCAGCAGCAGAATTGTACTCGACCACAATCTGTAACCTCATGGCCTGGCATATCCCCCACTCTACCATTACCATCAAGTCATGGGAACAACCCTGGTTCAATGAAGAATGCAGGAGGGCATGCCAGGAGCAGCAACAGGCACATCTAAAAATGAGGTGTCAACCAGGTGAAGCTATAAAGCAGGACTACTTGCATACCAAACAGCATCAGCAGCGAGCGTTAGGCAGAGCTAAGCGATTCCACAACCAATGGATCGGACCTAAGCTATGCAATCCTGGCACATCCAACCGTGAATGGTGGTGGACAATTAAACAACTTACTGAAGGAGGAGGCTCCACAAATGTCCCCATTCTCAATGGTGGAGGAACCCAGCAGATCAGTGCAAAAGCTGAGGCTGAAACACATGCAACAATCTTCAGTCAGAAGTACCGAGTGGATAATCCACCTGGACCTCCTCCAGAGTTTCCCAGCATCACAGATGTAGATGTAGATGTAGATAATTCGATTCTTTCCAGTTCATATCGAGAAATGGCTGAAGGCACTGAATACTGTAAAGGCAATGGGCCCTGACAATGCTCTGGCAATAGTACTGAAGACATATGCTTCAGAACTAGCTGTGCCCCTAGTCAAGCAGTTCCAGAACAGCTACAACACTGTCATCCACCCAGCAATGTAGGAAATTGCCCAGGTGTGTCCTGTACACAAAGCACAGGAGAAATCCAACCCGGCCAATTACTGCCCCATCAGTCTACTCTCAACCATCAGTAAAGTGATGATAGGCACCAACAGCAGTGATATCATGTGGCACTTGCTTTGCAATAGCCTGCCCACTGATGCTCAGCTAGTGTTCCGGCAGGGTCACTCAGCTCTTGGTCTCCTTACAGCCTTGGATCAAACGTGGGCAAAAGAGCTGAACTCAAAAGGTGAGCTGAGAGCGACTGCCATTGAGATCAAGGAAGAGTTTGACCGAGTGTGGCATCAGGGAGCCCTAGCCAAACTGGAGTCAATGGGAATCAGGGGGGGAAACACTCCACTGGTTGGAGTCATACCTAGAAGAAAGATAGATGGTTTTGGGAGGTTAACTATCTCAGTTCTAGGACATCACTGTAGGAGTTCCTCAGGATAGTGTCCTCAGCCCAACCATCTTCAGCTGCTTCATCAATGATCTTCCTCCCAGCGTAAAGTCAGAAGTGGGGATTTTTGCTGATCTTTCCACAGTGTTCAGCGCCATTTGCGACTCCCCAGACACTGAAGCAGCCCATGTTCAAATGTAGCAAATCCTGGACTATATCTAGACTTGGGCTGACAAGTGCTAAGTAACATTCCTCCCTCAAAATTGCCAAACTGATTATCTTCAACAAGAGAGAATCTAGCCATCATCCCTTGACAATCAATGGCATTTCCATCACTGAATCCCACACTATCATCATTCTAGGCGTTACCATTGACAGTAACTGAACTGGACGAGCCATATAAACACTGTTGCTACAAACCCAAAACCTGTCCACCACCTAGAGGGCACAGGTCAGGAAATGGATGGAATAACCTCCACTTGCCTGGATGAGTGCAGTTCTAACACTCAAGAAGCTTGACACCTTCCTGGACAAAGCAGCCCCGCTTGATTGGCACCCCATCCACCAAAAAAATCACTCCCTCTACCACCGAAGCACAGTGTCAGCAGTGTGTGTACCATCTACAAGATGCACTGCAGGAACTCACCAAGGCTCCTTAGGCAGCACCTTCCAAACCCACGACTGCTACCATCTAGATGGACAAGGGCAGCAGACACAGGGGAACACCAGCTGTGGAAGAATAAAATACACCTACAGGACAACTAAGGGTTAAACGGTTAAAACCATAGTGGAATACTACAGCACAGTTCCCTCTCTTGTTCTAGCAGGTACACCTGCAGCTGCCAGCTAACTGAGCAGGAAAGGAGAAAAGGAGTATCATAAACAAGCTTCCTAGAATCCTCGAGACAAGGCGAGGATGTCTGCCCCCAACACAAAGAGACAGGATCAAGCAATGGTCATCTGTTCTCTAGAGTGTACACCCCCTAGCACTAAAGATAAGGTCAAGCATGGTTATCTATTCTCTGTCTCACTTTTTTATTACCAGATGGGCTTCCCCCAATATCCTGTATAGTCATAAATTAGAATAGACTAATTGTGTGTTGCAGGCCAAAGACAATGATTCTCAATGTAATTAATTATTGAAGGTTAGACAGTCTTATCACCTTCAAGCTCTTTGATATGTACAACTTCTACTATAACTATGTGTGTACTGTGATGCTTCCTCAGAGTGCCGGATAGCTCCATTGTAAGCTGCTGGGCTCTCCGGGATATCATGATTCAATAAAGACTTCCGAGACAAACCTCCTGGGTCTGAGTGTCCGATTTCCGCGACAAATTGGCAACGAGGATGGGATCCGACTGAAGTCCAGTAACCTCTTAAGTTGAAGAGGTGATTGAAATCCTGGGCCGTCGGATCTCCAAAAAAGAACCCTCGCGTAAAAAAGGGAGGAATACCTCTCCCAAGTTAGGGAGAGTGCGAACTGCATCCTAGCTGAGAGGGGGATTGCAGTGAAAGCATCCTAGCTGAAAGGGGGAGTGCTTGAAAAAGGGTAGCTACCGACCAGACTCAAAAGACCCAAGGAACTGGAGGACTTGTTCAGGAACTCTTAAACACCGGTGAGCGCCTAGGGTAGGAAACGCGCGCCGCGCTATTAATTGTGTTTTCTTTTCAGAAAAATGGGAGGTCGCAACAGCAGAGCGGGCTCTGCCACTCACCCCGCTTCGCAAAGTACTAAGAACAAACCGAAGCCAGCGAAACCGGAGCTTAAATCAGGAACTTTGAAGATGGGTAAGAAAACGGGAAAAAACAGTAGTAATAGTATACCCAGGGGTTCGAGTCCCATGGAGGTGAAAAGTAAGTAATTTCTGTGTTTTCTTTTGTGTATATTATTAAGTAAAATGGGAAATATGACATCAAAGAAACCCCAGATTCCCCCTTTGAAGGGAACCCCAAATGCTTATATGTATGTTCATTACGGTCCTGAAATTGTCCAATATGTTTCTGATTGGGTTAAATGGACTCAAAGTAAAGGAGAAAACTTCCCACCAGCTGGAACTTTTAATCGGGACAGATTTGAGCGCTTATAATATGTCTTAAGGGAGGTAGATAGTCCGCGACTGAATTTTCTGTAACTTAAAGAAAAAAGAATGAATTGATCTAAGTTACAAGAGCTGTTTGTGCTGAAGAGAGAGAGAGAGAGAGAGAGAGAGAGAGGGGGGTGGGGTACCCCTAGGGGGTTAATGAGCAATTTGCAAGCAGAGCAGAGAAAATGTGAGCTTTCGTCAGTTTGAAGGTCCCTATAGGTGGAGCCTTCAAGATCCCTTTATTCCCCCCACTGCTACTCGAAGCTTCGTTTAGAGTTAAGTTCAATATTATAGGAGTATCGATACATACCTTTATCTATGTGTTTGTTTGTGTGCAATGAAGTATTTGTATGTGAACTTTAATGTGTTTTCTTCCCTGGATTGTTTTTTGTGTGTGTAGTTGGGCGCTTTAGAGTCGAAAGCCCCATATTAGATTAAAGGAAAAGTTTATTCAAATACTCCAAAGTTTTGAGTATAAGGTTTGAGTTGAGATTTCTGGCAAAAATCGTAATTTGAAGGGAGTGTAAAGATAAGACAGGGCTTGCCTTTATCTCATCCTTGAGATGAACCAACCCTTGTACCAGCCCCTCGCAGACTAGTAGGGAATAACCCTCATCATCAGCTTCCAAGTTGATTGGGATTAATACATACGAGTTCGTATTCTAAAATCCTGAGAAAAAGAAATTACTTGAAATTCGGAAAGATTCAAGGAAAACGAAAAGACATAAACACAAGGTCTAGGTGGTTCCAATGGATAAAAAGGGGTTTCTTAAGAAGAGATGAATTAAATATTTAAGGAAATCTGCTTCCCAAAAGCACTGGAATTTGAATTGGGGACAATCTTGAGATGTAAAGTGCCGTGTAATTTAACAGGTTACTTTTGAATCACTAGGATGCTATTTAAGATAAATAATGTGTCGATAAACATACGGAAATTATAACTTGGATCCAAATCATTAGACATGAAAAAGAGGTTGTTTTAATTTTGATAGTGTAAATTACAGTTAAAAATTCGAGGTTTGGTTCTTGATAAAGTTCTCAAAAGGGAATTTTCTTTTTAAAAGGTCTGACAACAATTGGCACTAATTCAAATGCTGCAAGCTTTTGTGTTTGTAAAGTCTGTTCCCAAAATATGAAGCTAAGCTCAAGACCTTGGCAAAGTTTGGCAGAAATCCAATTTTTGGCCGAGTTAATGAATCTGGGATAATTCTAAAAGAAAAGGGTCAGGCACAATTTAGTGGGTTTCTTTTAAGACAATAAAATCTTTTGAGAAAAAGAAAAGGAAGCAAAACTTGTCAATACCTGATTTCTGTTTTAAAACTGTTATGAGAATACTTGATTGGATAGTAAAGTCTCTCCAGACAACCTGAACAAGATAAGATGGTAGCTGTTGCAAGTGTAAACTGGTATGAGGAAAGTGGGAGAATGAGTCAGGGAAAGAGGACATAATGTACAAACTGTTTTAAGGGAAATGAATTTGATAATCTGGTCATCAACTGAGGCATTGGAACTGCACAGGGGGAGATAAGCAAAGATCTCGAGACAGAGATCCCCGTTGAAATGGAATAGTTAATATGGCCTAAAGAGTATTCAAACATTTTAAACAATCCAAGACAATAGAGAAACTGAATAGAGAACCTTAGGATGACCATGGTCAGGAAAGAAAACTTAGAGGTAAAACTACGAGGAATCTGTTGTTCAGGAATTGAAATGTAAGGAGAAATAATACTTAACAACAGTTTACCACAAGATGGATACAGGTAAAGGGAAAGCTGGAAAAAGGCTAAATAGATGTATTACTGATTATATTAATGTGCCTGTGAGCTACACAAAGTAAAACCACAGGATTAACACCTTGAGGACAGGCAGAGTTAAGCGGTTCCCAGAGAGAACCATCACTGGAAGTGAAGATACTGAGCCATTGAAAGATAGGATAAGAAGGTGCATTGTAGAGTTGTTTAAGGAATTGAGGCCTGACATGAGACAGCAGCAGGAGAGAGTAAACTGGAAGGAGTTTACCCACATGGATTCAGATCAGGGAACTCATTTCACAGGGAGAGTCATTAAAGAAGTGTGTAATCTTATGGAGATTAAACAGAAATTCCATATTCCTTACCACCCCCAGAGTCCAGGGATAGTGGAAAGGATGAACTGAACTTTAAAACAAATCAATCAAGAGACAGGGAACAGCCCAATATTCTAATGCGCCGTGGGCTATCCCAAGCAGGACCGACAGGTTCACCCCATTTGAAATGATAACAGGTAAGGGCCATGCAATTACCTGAAGGTATTATAGTAGGAGGTGTAGGGCCACAGAAAGGAAAAATACAAGACAATGAAAGGGAATTAAGTAGGTGATTACATGGGTGGAGAGAGGAAGTTAGAGACTGACAGATGATTAAGGATATGGAAACAGGCAAATCCAAAGAGCAACAATGGACCATACCAGGTAATTATGACAGGTGATACATACGCACTTGTAGATATGAGAACGGGAAGTAAATGGAGGCATTACACACAGTTAAAGATACATGACAATTGACCAAGCGGTAACCCGGAGAACGGGAGCCGATGTTAATTTCTCCACAGATCTACGATCCTGGTCGTGGGCCTATCAGGCAACAAGGTCGGGGATCATCACTGCTCATCCTGCACCGCAGGAGGAACTTTGGTACAGCACGGACAGTGCCGAATGCGACACGCAACGGGGAATGATAAATGTAACAGTAGGAGAACAAGTGCTTTCAAATTGTAGTAAGGGTTTGCTTCAGATCCAGCATGGGAGGTCCCCCACTACCCAGCCACCTCCCAGCTCTACTTTCACAGTCTGAGTAGAGATAATTGAAGCCCCTCAAACCACAGCGACTGATCCATCTTGTCCGACTATGCATCCAGGACCGACGAATGGTTTGGTACTGGTTAATCAGAAGTTTTGTATGATAATGTACACCATGAGCTGGTACCCGTAGTCTTGAATGTATCTGGTGTCGTCCTGCCCCAATGGTGCTCAACCCATACCCAAGCACTCTATACGGCTCTGACGCGCCAGTTGATGACTGAAGCAGTTCAGTTCAGTGGTGAGATGCGATCAGGCTTGGGAGGGAACCGCGTTAAGCGCAGCCTGATAAATGATGCCACTATGATATTCAATATAGGGACATCATTGGTTAATCCAAAGTCTGGCTACCGTGCTCGAAAGTCATGCGGGGACTATCAATAAATTAACTGAAATAGGAAAAAATATTTCAGACAAAGCGAGCAGAAATGACGTTTGCAACACCTATGGATCTTGGGCACTGGAACAAGCCCGAGAAAATTTAAGACAGACTAAAGAAGGGGCAGTCCCTTCATGGGTAACTAATGAGCATCTATTGAATCTCTCACGACACAAGAATCATGACTTGACTGGTTTCCAGCTCAGGGGTTTAACACGTGTATGTAGAATGAATGTTGAATGTATAGTGAATAGTAATACGCTAATAGGCATTGTATTAGTAATACCTGTCATACCGATGTCAATGACATAACCCAGGCAAGACGCCCACACTGACTGCCCAGCCATGGGGCCCATTTGTACACCTACAAATGGACGTTATACAAATGCCTAAATGTATGGAATATAATGATGTTTTAGTTCTAGTATGTTTGTTCTCGAGATGGGTTGAGGCGTATCCCACCCGAGGAAATGATGCTGTTGTTGTTGTAAAATTGTTGTTCATTTTACGGCTAAAGTGATAAAGGAACTGTCGAAGGCCTTAAAATGCAACCATCACCTTTCCTGCCCAAACCACCCCCAGTCTACTGGAGCGATGGAAAGACAAAATGGTATTCTGAAAAAAACAAACTAAATTATGTGAAGAAACTGGTTTGAAAGGGCCTGAAGCTCTACCCTTGGCGCTCATGACTATGCGCTCTCACCCTAACCGTACCACCTCCCTCTCTCCTTATGAAGTTGTAATGGGATGTCCTATGCGCCTCCCAGTGACCCCACCCTTGTCTGCTAGGGAAATGGACATCCACGCTATGGATGAGGGAATGATTACAGACTGTACAGTGCTCACTAATTCTCTCAAGAGCTTGCATATACAGGGAGTAGAAGCTCAGAAAAAGCCCACCATTGAAGACTGCCATCAATACCAGCCCGGGGACCTAGCCCTGGTAAAGACCTTCAGGAGAAAGAACTGTTTGGAACCTCGATGGGAAGGGCCTTTCCAAGTCCTGCTCACCACCCATACGGCCGTAAAGGTTGAAGGACGCCCTTGTGGATCCACGCCTCGCACGTCAAGCGGACGCTGACCTCGGACGGAAGTGCTTGTGCAAGAACTTTAACTGAGCCGTCGGAATGCTGACTCTGATTTGGATCCTGTCCTGCGCGGTCCTGGCGGGGGCCTGGAATACCAATTCCGCGGTTCAACGAATGCAGGCCGTAGCCTCGCAAGTTAATCGGACTAAAGGTTGGATTTGTACTCATTTTCCTCTATGCAAGACAGCAGCTGAATTGCATGAGAGGGTGGAAAGGACCCTACCTTGTGCTGCTAACAACTCGAACGGCCCTGAAGGTTAAAGGGAAGGAAGACTGGGTCCACGCCACTCGCTGTAAAAAGAGACATTGTCCAGCAACAATATAGCAGCTGTTATCAAGTGATCTAACTTGTACTATGTATTGAAACGGAAGGTTTGAGTAATTTTTATAAAAAAGATTCTTGGTGGTCTGTAATACTAGGTTGGTTCTCCGGTTGGGGAAGTTGGTTGCTGTACGTTTTAATTGGGTTGGTCGTAGCCTGTGTTATAGGGTGTTGTGCATGTATTGCTTTGTGGATTTGCTGTTCCCATGTTATTAACAGTGTCTCTACTGGATCAGGAGGAGCTCCAGTTGTCCCTCAATTGACGCGCACTGGCCCCAGCGAAACCCACTGGTGGGGAGAAAAAGTTTACCCTGCCAGAGATCGGCCTTTCCCTTATGGTTATGAGCCCCCTTATGATGATGAAGATACTATTCCTCATTGGTATTAATCTAGAAGATTAACAAGGTGGGATTGTGGAAGAATAAAATACATCTGCAGGACAACTAGGGGTTAAACAGTTAAAACCATAGTGGAATACTACAGCACAGTTCCCTCTTTTGTTCTAGCAGGTACACCTGCAGCTGCCAGCTAACTGAGCAGGGAAGGAGAAAAGGAGTATCATAAACAAGCTTCCTAGAATCCTCGAGACAAGGCGAGGATGTCTGCCCCCAACACAAAGAGACAGGATCAAGCAATGGTCATCTGTTCTCTAGAGTGTACACCCCCTAGCACTAAAGATAAGGTCAAGCATGGTTACCTATTCTCTGTCTCACTTTTTTATTACCAGATGGGCTTCCCCCAATATCCTGTATAGTCATAAATTAGAATAGACTAATTGTGTGTTGCAGGCCAAAGACAATGATTCTCAATGTAATTAATTATTGAAGGTTAGACAGTCTTATCACCTTCAAGCTCTTTGATATGTACAACTTCTACTATAAATATGCGTGTACTGTGATGCTTCCTCAGAGTGCCGGCTAGCTCCATTGTAAGCTGCTGGGCTCTCTGTGATATCATGATTCAATAAAGACTTCCGAGACAAACCTGCTGGGTCTGAGTGTTCACTCCGATTTCCGCGACAGAAACCATTGACAATAGACCCACCGAATTTTATAATTGAAAAGCATTATGAAAAGCAAAAGGCTGTGAACAGAAATACCAATGGAGCCAGTGACTGAGTCCATGACAGCACTCAGCTTCCGCCATAGAGTCGTCGAGTTATATAGCCCAGAAACAGGCCCTTCGGCCCATCGTGTCTGTGCTGACCATCAAGCACCTGTCCCATTCTAAACCCATTTCCCAGCACTTGGCCGGTAGCCCTGAATGCTATGGCGTTTGAGGTGCTCACCGAAACGCTTTCTAAATGTTAAGGGTTCCTGCCTCAAGGAGAGTGGCCCAGATTCCAACCGCCCTCTGGGTGATTTTTTTTTTCCCCTCGAATCCCCTCTAAAAATGTTTTCTTCATCTCGGTCCTAAAACAGTGCCTCCCACCCCCCCAGTTCTGGACTCACGCACAAGAGGAAACATCATTAACCCGTCCACCTTGTCAAGGTCGTTCAGGATCTTACGCACTTGAGTCAAGTCACCTCCTGCCCCTTACCTTAAATGTATGGCCCCTGGTGACTGGCACCTCCGCTAAGGGGAAAAGTTTCTTCCTATCTACCCTATCCATCCTCCTCATCATTTTGTATACCTCCCACAGCCTTCTCTGCTCCAAGGAAAACAACCCCAGCCGACCCAGTCTCTCTTCAGATGGCCACCAGCATTTTATGGTGGTTTGAGAGGTGGTTGAGATCCAGAACAATGCAAGACCCTGCACTGCCCCATGAATGGGGTTACCTGGTGGTTTGGGCACTGAGTGAGATCCAGGACAATGCAAGACCATGCACTGCCCCATGAATGGGGCTACCTGGTGGTTTGGGCACTGAGTGAGATCCAGGACAATGCAAGACCCTGCACTGCCCCATGAATGGGGCTACCTGGTGGTTTGGGCACTGAGTGAGATCCAGGACAATGCAAGACCCTGCACTGCCCCATGACTGAGGCTACCTGGTGGTTTGGGCACTGAGTGAGATCCAGGACAATGCAAGACCCTGCACTGCCCCATGAATGGGGCTACCTGGTGGTTTGAGAGGTGAGTGAGATCCAGGACAATGCAAGACCCTGCACTGCCCCATGAATGGGGTTACCTGGTGGTTTGGGAGGTGAGTGAGATCCAGGACAATGCAAGACCCTGCACTGCCCCATGAATGGGGCTACCTGGTGGTTTGGGCACTGAGTGAGATCCAGGACAATGCAAGACCCTGCACTGCCCCATGACTGGGGCTACCTGGTGGTTTGGGCACTGAGTGAGATCCAGGACAATGCAAGACCCTGCACTGCCCCATGAATGGGGCTACCTGGTGGCTTGAGAGGTGAGTGAGATCCAGGACAATGCAAGACCCTGCACTGCCCCATGAATGGGGTTACCTGGTGGTTTGGGAGGTGAGTGAGATCCAGGACAATGCAAGACCCTGCACTGCCCCATGAATGGGGCTACATGGTGGTTTGGGAACTGAGTGAGATCCAGGACAATGCAAGACCCTGCACTGCCCCATGAATGGGGCTACCTGGTGGTTTGGGCACTGAGTGAGATCCAGGACAATGCAAGACCCTGCACTGCCCCATGAATGGGGCTACCTGGTGGTTTGAGAGGTGAGTGAGATCCAGGACAATGCAAGACCCTGCACTGCCCCATGAATGGGGTTACCTGGTGGTTTGGGCACTGAGTGAGATCCAGGACAATGCAAGACCATGCACTGCCCCATGAATGGGGCTACCTGGTGGTTTGAGAGGTGAGTCAGATCCAGGACAATGCTAGACCCTGCACTGCCCCATGAATGGGGTTACCTGGTGGTTTGGGCACTGAGTGAGATCCAGGACAATGCTAGACCCTGCACTGTCCCATGAATGGGGTTACCTGGTGGTTTGGGAGGTGAGTGAGATCCAGGACAATGCAAGACCCTGCACTGCCCCATGAATGGGGTTACCTGGTGGTTTGGGCACTGAGTGAGATCCAGGACAATGCAAGACCCTGCACTGCCCCATGAATGGGGCTACCTGGTGGTTTGGGCACTGAGTGAGATCCAGGACAATGCTAGACCCTGCACTGCCCCATGAATGGGGCTACCTGGTGGTTTGGGAGGTGAGTGAGATCCAGGACAATGCAAGACCCTGCACTGCCCCATGAATGGGGTTACCTGGTGGTTTGGGCACTGAGTGAGATCCAGGACAATGCAAGACCCTGCACTGCCCCATGAATGGGGCTACCTGGTGGTTTGGGAGGTGAGTGAGATCCAGGACAATGCAAGACCCTGCACTGCCCCATGAATGGGGCTACCTGATGGTTTGGGCACTGAGTGAGATCCAGGACAATGCAAGACCCTGCACTGCCCCATGACTGGGGCTACCTGGTGGTTTGGGCACTGAGTGAGATCCAGGACAATGCAAGACCCTGCACTGTCCCATGAATGGGGCGACCTGGTGGTTTGAGAGGTGAGTGAGATCCAGGACAATGCAAGACCCTGCACTGCCCCATGAATGGGGCTACCTGGTGGTTTGGGCACTGAGTGAGATCCAGGACAATGCAAGACCCTGCACTGCCCCATGAATGGGGCTACCTGGTGGTTTGGGCACTGAGTGAGATCCAGGACAATGCAAGACCCTGCACTGCCCCATGACTGGGGCTACCTGGTGGTTTGGGCACTGAGTGAGATCCAGGACAATGCAAGACCCTGCACTGCCCCATGAATGGGGCTACCTGGTGGTTTGAGAGGTGAGTGAGATCCAGGACAATGCAAGACCCTGCACTGCCCCATGAATGGGGCTACCTGGTGGTTTGGGAGGTGAGTGAGATCCAGGACAATGCAAGACCCTGCACTGCCCCATGAATGGGGCTACCTGGTGGTTTGGGCACTGAGTGCGATCCAGGACAATGCAAGACCCTGCACTGCCCCATGAATGGGGCTACCTGGTGGTTTGGGCACTGAGTGAGATCCAGGACAATGCAAGACCCTGCACTGCCCCATGAATGGGGCTACCTGGTGGTTTGAGAGGTGGGTGAGATCCAGGACAATGCAAGACCCTGCACTGCCCCATGAATGGGGCTACCTGGTGGTTTGGGCACTGAGTGAGATCCAGGACAATGCAAGACCCTGCACTGCCCCATGAATGGGGTTACCTGGTGGTTTGGGCACTGAGTGAGATCCAGGACAATGCAAGACCCTGCACTGCCCCATGAATGGGGCTACCTGGTGGTTTGGGCACTGAGTGAGATCCAGGACAATGCTAGACCCTGCACTGCCCCATGAATGGGGCTACCTGGTGGTGTGGGAGGTGAGTGAGATCCAGGACAATGCAAGACCCTGCACTGCCCCATGAATGGGGTTACCTGGTGGTTTGGGCACTGAGTGAGATCCAGGACAATGCAAGACCCTGCACTGCCCCATGAATGGGGCTACCTGATGGTTTGGGCACTGAGTGAGATCCAGGACAATGCAAGACCCTGCACTGCCCCATGACTGGGGCTACCTGGTGGTTTGGGCACTGAGTGAGATCCAGGACAATGCAAGACCCTGCACTGCCCCATGAATGGGGCGACCTGGTGGTTTGAGAGGTGAGTGAGATCCAGGACAATGCAAGACCCTGCACTGCCCCATGAATGGGGCTACCTGGTGGTTTGGGAACTGAGTGAGATCCAGGACATTGCAAGACCCTGCACTGCCCCATGAATGGGGCTACCTGGTGGTTTGAGAGGTGGGTGAGATCCAGGACAATGCAAGACCCTGCCCTGCCCCATGAATGGGGCTACCTGGTGGTTTGGGCACTGAGTGAGATCCAGGACAATGCAAGACCCTGCACTGCCCCATGAATGGGGCTACCTGGTGGTTTGGGAGGTGAGTGAGATCCAGGACAATGCAAGACCCTGCACTGCCCCATGAATGGGGTTACCTGGTGGTTTGGGCACTGAGTGAGATCCAGGACAATGCAAGACCCTGCACTGCCCCATGAATGGGGTTACCTGGTGGTTTGGGCACTGAGTGAGATCCAGGACAATGCTAGACCCTGCACTGTCCCATGAATGGGGCTACCTGGTGGTTTGGGAGGTGAGTGAGATCCAGGACAATGCAAGACCCTGCACTGCCCCATGAATGGGGCTACCTGGTGGTTTGGGCACTGAGTGAGATCCAGGACAATGCTAGACCCTGCACTGCCCCATGAATGGGGCTACCTGGTGGTTTGGGAGGTGAGTGAGATCCAGGACAATGCAAGACCCTGCACTGCCCCATGAATGGGGCTACCTGATGGTTTGGGCACTGAGTGAGATCCAGGACAATGCAAGACCCTGCACTGTCCCATGAATGGGGCTACCTGGTGGTTTGAGAGGTGAGTGAGATCCAGGACAATGCAAGACCCTGCACTGCCCCATGAATGGGGCTACCTGGTGGTTTGGGAGGTGAGTGAGATCCAGGACAATGCAAGACCCTGCACTGCCCCATGACTGGGGCTACCTGGTGGTTTGGGCACTGAGTGAGATCCAGGACAATGCAAGACCCTGCACTGCCCCATGACTGGGGCTACCTGGTGGTTTGGGCACTGAGTGAGATCCAGGACAATGCAAGACCCTGCACTGCCCCATGAATGGGGCTACATACTGGCTGGGTTTGGGCACTGAGTGAGATCCAGGACAATGCAAGACCCTGCACTGCCCCATGACTGGGGCTACCCACCAGGTGAGTTTCCAATCTCCACCTCCCGAACTAACCAGGTTTGGAAACCAACAGCCGCTGTTGGTTAAAAAAATATTTCCTTCCGCCTTCGAGATGTTAACAAGGATCCACCCCACATCCGGGGCAGGCACGGGGCGGGGCAAGGGGCGGGGCATCATCGGGGGCGGGGCTATTTGCGGGGCTAG
>NW_027599208.1:5000-15000 GCF_964194155.1 Cetorhinus maximus | reverse complement strand
AGGAAAATACCTGTTTAATTCATCCACCACCTCCCTATTTTCCATTACCAATTCCCCAGACCCACTCCCTACAGGACCAACGCTCACTTTGTTAACCCTTTTCTTACTGAAATATCGATAGAAATTCTCAACATCCGTCTTTATATTACTAGCTAGCTTTCTCTCATATTCTCCCTCCTTATTAATATTTTTTGTCATTCTATGCTGTTCTTTATATTCTGTCCAATCTTCTGACCTGCCACCCATCTTTGCGTAACTACATGTTTTTTCTTTAAGTTTGATACTGTCTTTAACTTTTTCAGTTAACCACAGACGGTGAGCCCTCCCCTTGGAATTTCTCTTTCTCACTGGAATGAATATATTCTGTGCATTCCGAAATATCACTTTAAATGTTTGCCACTGAATTTCTATTGACATATCCCTTAACCTCATTTCCCAGTTCCCTTCTGCTTTCATGCCCTCATCATTGCCCTTATTTAAGTTTACGATACTAGTCTTGGACGCACTCGTTTCTCCCTCAAAATGAATGTAAAACTCAATCATATTATGATCGCTACTACCTAGGAGCGCCTTCACTAGGAGGTTATCAATTAATCCCATCTCATTGCACAATACCAGGTGGAGTATAACCTGCTCTCTGGCTGGCTCCAGAACCTGCTATTCTAAGAAACTATCCCAGAAACATTCTATGAATTCCTTATCTAGGCTACCTTTGCGCATCTGATTTTCCCAGTCTATATGTAGCTTAAAATCCCCCATGATTATTGCTATACCTTTCTGGAAAGCTCCCACTACCTCTTCTTTTATACTCTGCCCTACTGTGTAGTTACAATTAGGGGACCTGTACACCACTCCCACAAGTGACTTCCTGCCTTTATCATTCCTCATCTCAGCCCAAACCGCTTCTACACCCTGGTTTCCTGAACTTAGGTCATCCCTCTCGAACGTGCTAATACCATCATTAATTAACAAAGCCGCCCCTCCACCTTTTCCTAACTTCCTGTCCTTCCTAAATGTTACATACCCTTCAATGTTAGGTCCCAATCTATGTCATCCTGTAGCCATGTCTCTGTAATAGCTAGCAGATCATGCTTATGTATTCCCATTTGTGCTATCAGTTCACCTGTTTTGTTTCGAATGCTATGTGCGTTTAGATACAAAGCCTTTAGTTTTGTCCTTTTATTATTCTTGTAGTGTCTCGCCTTATCTGCTAATTTACTCTTAGATTTGTACTCTCTGTCCCTTCCTGTCACAGACTGTTTATCATTTCCCATATTAATACACATCTCCCCTGCCTCGTCTCTATTCTTTGGTTTACCACATCTTCCCAAATTTGATCCCTTTCCCTCATTATTCAGTTTAAAACCCTCTGTACTTCCCTAGTTATGCGGCTCGCGAGGACACCAGCCCCCAGCACAGTTTGGGTTTAGACCATCCCAACGGTACAGATCCCACTTTCCCCAGTACTGGTGCCAGTGCCCCATGAACTGGAACCCACTTCTCCCACTCCCAGTCTTTGAGCCAAACATTCGTTTCTCTAATCTCATTTGTCCTGTGCCAAATTGCACGTGGCTCAGCTAATAATCCAGAAATGATTACCCTTGAAGTTCTGCTTCTTAGCTTGGTGTCTGGCCCATCATACTGACCTTGCAGAGACTCCTTCCTCATCCTGCCTACAACCGCTGGATCCTTCCCCCTCCCACTGCAAGTTCCTCTCCAGCCCTGAGCAGATGCCCCGAATCCTGACACTGGGCAGACAACACAGCCCTCTGGACTCTCGCTCTTTGCTACAGTGAACAGCGTCAATCCCCCTCACTATACTGTCCCCACTACTACTACTACATTCCGTGTAACTCCCCCCACTCGAATGGCTTCCTGTACCATGGGGCCATGGTCAGTTTGTTCATCCACCCTGCAGCCCCCTGCTCTCATCCAAACAAGCTGAGAGAACCTCAAACCTATTGGACAATCGTAGAGGCTCACACTCCTGCCCTCTGGGTCCCCCTTACCTGCCTCACTCACAGTCCACGCCCTCCTGTCCCTGACCACTGACCAAATCGGGAGACCCTATCCTAAGGGGTGTGACTGCCTCCTGGTACAAAGCATCCAGGTAACTTTCCCCCCCCTCCCTGATGTGTCGCAGTGTCTGCAGCTCGGTCTCCAGCTCAATAACCCGGAGCTGAAACTCCTCGAGCCGCAAACGCTTACTGCAGATGTGTTTGCCCTGGATCCCAATGTTATCCGGTAGCTCCCACATTCTGCAGCCTCGACACGTCACCTGTCCTGCCATCCTTAATGTAACTTAATTATATTAATCACTTAATTAATGTTGCTTTCTTATATATTTGATTAACTGGACCACCGAATTGTGTACTATTTTAAACCTTAGGGATAGAATAGAACTTACCCACTTACCAGATGCTCACCAAACAGTGAGCTCCTTTCCCTGTCATAGAGCAAGATCCAATTTCTATGGGATGAGAAAGATAGAAAGAGGAAAGGAACACCTCCTCCCCCTTCACTGAATCCCCCCACCCCCCCACCCCAACAAACTCTTAAGTCTTCACTCAGTAAGTCAGCTGCATTCCATTTGCCAAAGCGGCACTAAAGAATCCTGAATTTATATTAAACTGAACTTGGGGGTGACATTAATCAGGTTGAATCATTCAGCTAATTAACTACTTAGCTCCGACAGTTGAGAATGAGTTTGCCATGTCTAGACCGCAGGAGAGAAAGAATGTAGCCTGCTTACACGATATTTTCCCATGCCAGCTAATTACAGGGTTGATTAGACCTTAAGGGCAAAATTTAAGAACAAAATTAACACTGAAAACTCCCCCTCTCACCAAACTCCAAGTCATCACTCAGTTTGTCAGCTGTGGATGAACCGAACAGATGTTTTGTGGCTGTCTTTACTGTGGAGGATACAAATAACACCCCAGAAATAATTGTGAATCTGGAGGGAGGGAGGAACTTAAAACAATTCCAATCCCCAGGGAAAAGGGGACTGAGAAAACTATTGGAACTAAAAGCTGACAAGTCCCCGGGTCCCCTGACGGGCTTCACCCTCGGGTCTGAAAAGGAGTGGCTGCTGAGATCGTGGGTGCATTGGTTTTAATTTTCCAAAATTCCCTCGATTCTGGAAAGGTCCCATCAGATTGGAAAATAGGGAACGTGACTCCCCCATTCAAGGAAGGAAGGAGACAGAAAGCAGGAAACTACAGACCAGTTAGATTAACATCTGTAGTAGGGAAAATGCTGGAATCTATTATTAAAGGGGTTATCGTGGGGCACTTAGGGGATCTCAATATGATCAGGCAGAGTCACCATGGTTTTGTGAAAGGGAAATCATGTTTGACTAATTTATTCGAGTTCCTTGAGAAAACAACCAGCGGCATGGATCAAGGGGAACCTGTGGATGTGCTGGAGTTAGATTTCCAGAAGGCACTTGACAAGGTGCCACATCAAAGGTCACTATGCAAAATAAGGGCTCATGGTGTAGAAGCTAACCTATTAGCATGGATAGAGGATTGGTTAGCTAACAGGAAGCAGAGAGTAGGCATAAATGGGTCTTTTTCGGGTTGGCAAGATGTGACGAGTGGAGTGCTGGGGCCTCAACCATTTACAATTTATATCAATGACTTAGATGAAGGGACCAAATGTATGGTTGTTAAATTTGGTGATGACGCAAAGATGGGCAGGAAAGTGAGTGATGAAGAGGACATGAGGAGTCTGCAAAGGGGCATAGATAGGTTAAGTAAGTGGGAAAAAATTTGGCAGATGGAGCATAATGTGGGAAAATGTGAATTTGTCCACTTGGGCAGGAAGAATAGAAAATCAGCAAATGATCTAAATGGACAGAGACTGCAGGACTCTGAGGTACAGAGGGATCTGGGTGTCTTGGTACATGAACAAGGAAAAGTTAGTGTGTAGGAACAGCAAATGATCAGGAAGGCAAGTGGAACACTGTTGTTTATTGGCGAGGGAGATGGAATATAAAAATAGGAATGTTTTGCTGCAGCTGTGTTGGTGAGACCACACCCAGAGTACTGTGGACAGTTTTGGTCTCCTGATTTAAGAAAGGCTATAAATGCGCTAGAAGCTGTTCAGAGAAGGTTCACTGGGCTGATTCCTGGGATGGTGGGGTGGTGGGGGGAGGTTTTTGTCTTATGAGGAAAGGTTGGACAGGCCGGGCCACTACCCACTGGAGTTTAGAAGAATGAGAGGTCATCTTATTGAAACATATAAAGAGCCTGAGGGGACTTGACAGGATGGGTGGGGAGAGGACATTTCCGCTTGCGGGACAGACTAGAACGAGGGGACACAGTTTAAAAATAAGAATCTCCCATTTAAGGTGGAGATGAGGAGGATTTTTGGTTCAGAGTCTGTGAAACTCTCTTCCCCAGGGAGCAGTGGAGGCTGGGTCAATTAATATTTTTAAGGCAGAGGTAGTCCGACTCTTGAACAAGGGAGCCCAAGGTTATCGGGGGATAGGGGGAGTGTGGACTCACCCCCAGTGTTCATAAGCTCCCATGACTTAAAGTTCTTACCTAGACATATCATTACAGAGGCCACAATTAGATCAGGCATGATCGTATTGAATGGCGGAGCAGGCTCGAGGGGCTGAGTGGTCTCCCTCCTGCTCCTAATCCGTACGTTTGTACATCCGGGTGAGGGAGAGAGAGAACGGGAGGCAAGGGGGAAGGAGAAAAGTAAAAGAAAAAAGTGTGAAGGTGAAGAGAGAGACTTTCCAGAAGGCAATGAGTGTGACTGATAAAGGACTTATTTGGAAAACTTTTCCACACCCATTCACCAACTCCCAGAAAAAGCAATGGTCCAATTATAACGATCAAAACACCAGGAGCCAAGGTCACCGTCCAAATCCCAGAACTGCAAACACAGGAGAAACAGCTTGGAGATCGGTGAGGATCGGACATCAGCTCGGGTTTCCCCAAATAGTTTCAGAGCCAATTTTGCAAGTAACATCACAGTTATAATGTAGAAAACGTGGCAGCCAATTGCACACAGCAAGATTCCACCAACAGCAATGTGGTAATGACCCAGATCGTCTGTTTTTTTAGTGATGTTGGTTGAGGGATAAATATCGGCCCCAGGGACACCGGGGGAACTCCCCCCTGCTCTTCTTCCAAATAGTGGCCGTGGGATCTTTCACACCCGCCCGAGAGGGCAGACGAGACCTCGGTTTAATGTCTCATCCGAAAGACAGTGCAGCACTCCCTCAGTACTGACCCTCCGACAGTGCGGCACTCCCTCAGTAGTGACCCTCCGACAGTGCGGCACTCCCTCAGCACTGACGCTCCGACAGTGCGGCGCTCCCTCAGTACTGACCCTCCGACAGTGTGGCGCTCCCTCAGCACTGACCCTCCGACAGTGCGGCGCACCCTCAGTACTGACCCTCCGACAGTGCGGCGCTCCCTCAGCACTGACCCTCCGACAGTGCGGCGCTCCCTCAGTAAAGACCCTCCGACAGTGCGGCGCTCCCTCAGTACTGACCCTCCGACAGTGCGGCGCTCCCTCAGTACTGACCCTCCGACAGTGCGGCGCTCCCTCAGTACTGACCCTCCGACAGTGCGGCGCTCCCCCAGTACTGACCCTCCGACAGTGCGGCGCTCCCTCAGCACTGACCCTCCGACAGTGCGGCGCTCCCTCAGCACTGGGAGTGTTGTCCAGGATTACAGAGCTCGGTTTTCGGGAGTTGGAACTCAAACACAAAATCTTCTGACTCGGAGCTGAGGGTGAATCGTGGGCTTCACTCAAATTGACAAGAATGACCCTATCTTCCCACAAAATCTCAGTCATTGCCAAGTGCTTTGTACCAGTTCTCCAAGGAAGCAGCGTTTTCTCTGGTTTAATCACTTGTTGAATTTCAATGAATAATATCTGCTGGTAGGATCTCTTTTGTTTGACTTACTGCATGTAACTGTGCAGGGAACAAAGAGAACAGGAGGAGGCCCATTCAGCCCCCTCGAGCCTGTTACACAGGAACAGGAGGAGGCCCATTCAGCCCCCTCGAGCCTGTTACACAAGAACATGAGGAGGCCCATTCAGCCCCTTGAGCCTGTATCTAACCCCATGCTGCACCTGTCCTGGGAGGGTTTGATACGGACAGTGCAGAGGAAGATTTCCCACCTACATCTGCAATTCCTCTCACGCCCTACATCATATCAACAATTTCCAGTTCCCTGGCCCCAACCGCCTCCTCTTCACCATGGACATCCAATCCCTCTACACCACCATTCCCCACCGGGATGGTCTGAGGGCCCTTAGCTTCTTCCTCGAACAGAGGCCCGAACAATCCCCATCCACCACTACTCTCCTCCGTCTGGCTGAACTTGTTCTCACACTGAACAATTTCTCCTTAAACTCCTCTCACTTCCTCCAAATAAAAGGTGTGGCTATGGGTACCTGCATGGGCCCCAGCTATGCCTGTCTCTTTATGGGGTATGGGGAACATTCCTTGTTCCAGTCCTACTTCGGCCCCCTCCCACAACTCTTTCTCCGGTACATCGATGATTGCTTTGGTGCTGCTTCATGCTCTCGTCGGGACCTGGAAAAATTTATTAATTTTGCTTCCAATCTCCACCCCTCCATCATTTTCACATGGTCCATCTCTGACACTTCCCTTCCCTTCCTTGACCTCTCTGTCTCAATTTCTGGTGATAGACTGTCCACCAATATCCATTACAAGCCTACCGACTCCCACAGCTACCTCGACTACAACTCCTCACACCCCGCTTCCTGTAAGGACTCCATCCCATTCTCTCAGTTCCTTCGCCTCCGTCGCATCTGTTCTGATGATGCTACCTTCAAAAACAGTTCCTCTGACATGTCTTCCTACTTCCTTAACCGAGGTTTTCCACCCATGGTCGTTGACAGGGCCCTCAACCGTGTCTGGCCAATCTCCCGCGCATCCGCCCTCACACCTTCCTCTCCCTCCCAGAAACATGATAGGGTCCCCCTTGTCCTCACTTATCACCCCACCAGCCTCCGCATTCAAAGGATCATCCTCCGCCATTTCCGCCAACTCCAGCATGATGCCGCCACCAAACACATCTTCCCTTCACCCACCCGGCGGCTTTCCGCAGGGATCGTTCCCTCCGGGACACCCTGGTCCACTCCTCCATCACCCCCTACACCTCAACCCCCTCCCACGGCACCTTCCCATACAACCGCAGAAGGTGCAACACCTGCCCCTTCACTTCCCCCTTCCTCACCGTCCAAGGGCCCAGACACTCCTTTCAAGTGAAGCAGCATTTCACTTGCACTTCCCTCAATTTAGCCTACTGCATTCGTTGCTCCCAATGCGGTTTCCTCTACATTGGAGAGACCAAACGCAGACTGGGTGACCGCTTTGCTGAACACCTTCGGTCTGTCCGCAAGCATGACCCAGACCTCTCTGTCGCTTGCCATTTCAACCCCCTGCTCTCTTGCCCACATGTCCGTCCTTGGCCTGCTGCATTGTTCCAGTGAAGCTCAACGCAAACTGGAGGAACAGCACCTCATCTTCCGACTAGGCACTTTACAGCCTTCTGGACTGAATATTGAGTTCAACAATTTTAGATCATGAACTCTCTCCTCTTTCCCCACCCACTTTCCGATCCCCACTTTTCCAATAATTTATAAATTTTTTTTTTTACAGCTATATTTTTTTCTTTTCCATCCTTCTTTTGAATTTATTTTGATCTATTGTTTTATCTCCACCTTTTAGCCCATTTCGATTCCTTCCCCCACCACCCCACCCCCACTAGGGCCATCTGCCACTAGCTTGCTACCCTTAATGTCCCCATTAGCACATCCTTTAGCTAATATCACCACCGTCAACACCCCTTTGTCCTTTTGTCTATGACATTTTTGGCAGTCTCTTCTTGGCCTCCACCGATCACTGGCCCCCTCTCCAGCTCTCCATTCCCACCCCCTTCTATCAACTTATATTTCATCTCATTTCTCTGTGTCTTAGTTCTGATGAAGGGTCATACGGACTCGAAACGTCAATTGTATCCCTCTCCGCAGATGCTGTCAGACCTGCTGAGTTTTTCCAGGTATTTTTGTTTTTGTTGGAGAGGGAGCTTTACTCTGTATCTAACCCCGTGCTGTACCTGTCCTGGGAGTGTTTGATGGGGCCAGAGTAGAGGGAGCTTTAATCTGTATCTAACCCCGTGCTGTACCTGTCCTGGGAGTGTTTGATGGGGACAGTGTAGAGGGAGCTTTACTCTGTATCTAACTCCGTGCTGTTCCTCTCCTGGGTGTGTTTGATGGGGTCAGTGTAGAGGGAGCTTTACTCTGTATCTAACCCCGTGCTGTACCTGTCCTGGGAGTGTTTGATGGGGACAGTGTAGAGGGAGCTTTACTCTGTATCTAACCCTGTGCTGTACCTGTCCTGAGAGTGTTTGATGGGGACAATGTAGAGGGAGCTTTACTCTGTATCTAACCCCGTGCTGTACCTGTCCTGGGAGTGTTTGATGGGGACAGTGTAGAGGGAGCTTTACTCTGTATCTAACTCCGTGCTGTTCCTCTCCTGGGTGTGTTTGATGGGGACAGCGCAGATGGGAACTTATTGAGTCAGTGCCTCCTCATACTGAAGATAATGTAAACAAATTTGACTTAGAAATGAGGAATTGTAAAATTTTCTATTCTTAGTTATGCCAAATGCTTGGAAATGAGCTTTACATGACTGTCAGGTTGGAAAAGTGAATAACGCTGTCATGGCTCAGATTGAAAACATAATTCAACTCTTGCTTGCTAACCTTAAACTCTTGTTTTTTCTCTTTGGCAATAAGCGACTGTATTACAGCTGTCCACTCTCAGACCCACCAGTCACAGCTATCAAGAACAAAGAACAAAGAAAAGTACAGCACAGGAACAGGCCCTTTGGCCCTCCAAGCCTGCGCCGATCATATTGCCCGTCAACTAAAACATTTTGCACTTCCGGGGTCCGATTCCCTCTATTCCCATCCTATTCATGTATTTGTCAAGCTGCCTCTTAAACACCACTATCGTACCTGCTTCCACCACCTCCTCTGGCAGCGAATTCCAGACACTCACTACCCTCTGCGTAAAAAACTTGCCCCGCACATCTCCTCTATAGTTTTCTCCTCTCACCTTAAATCTATGTCCCCTAGTAATTGACTTTTCCACCCTGGGAAAAAGCTTCTGACTATCTACTCTGTCCATGCCACTCATCATTTTGTAAACTTCTATCAAGTCGCCCCTCAGTCTCTGTCGCTCTAGTGAGAACAATCCGAGTTTCTCCAACCTCTCCTCATAGCTAATAACCTCCAGACCAGGCAGCATCCTGGTAAACCTCCTCTGCACCCTCTCCAACGCCTCCATATCCTTCTGGTAATGTGGCGACCAGAATTGCACACAATATTCCAAGTGTGGTCTCACCAAGGTTCTATACAGCTGCAGCATGACTTCCCAGCTTTTATACACAATACCCCTGCCAATGAAGGCAAGCATGCCATATGTCTTCCTGACTACCTTATCCACCTGCGTTGCCACCTTCAGTGACCTGTGGACCTGTACACCCAGATCCCTCTGCCTGTCGATTTTGGGTTCTGCCTTTTACTGTATAATTCCTACCTGTATTAGACCTTCCAAAATGCATTACCTCGCATTTGTCCGGATTAAACTCCATCTGCCATTTCTCTGCCTAAGTCTCCAACCGATCTATATCCCGTTGTATCCTTTGACAATCCTCTTCACTATTTGCAACTCCTCCAACCTTAGTGTCGCCTGCAAACTTATTAATTAGCCCAGTTACATTTTCCTGACCAACTTGGCTGCTAATCACAATGTCTACTCATCTCAAATCCCCTGGGAGGGTCAGTGCTGAGGGAGTGCTGCACTGTCAGAGAGTCAGTACTGAGGGAGCGCTGCACTGTCACAGATTCAGTTCTGAGGGAGTGCTGCACTGTCGGAGGGTCAGTACTGAGGGAGCGCTGCACTGTCGGAGGGTCAGTACTGAGGGAGTGCTGCA
>NW_027599207.1:0-29899 GCF_964194155.1 Cetorhinus maximus | reverse complement strand
TATCCCCCTCTCTCTCTCTCTCTCTCTCTATTTCTCTATCCCCCTCTCTCTCTCTCTCTATTTCTCTATCCCCCTCTCTCTCTCTCTCTATTTCTCTATCCCCCTCTCTCTCTCTATTTCTCTATTCCCCTCTCTCTCTCTCTCTCTATTTCTCTATTTCTCTATCCCTCTCTCTCTCTCTCTCTATTTCTCTATCCCCCTCTCTCTCTCTCTCTATTTCTCTATCCCCCTCTCTCTCTCTCTCTATTTCTCTATCCCTCTCTCTCTCTCTCTCTATTTCTCTATCCCCCTCTCTCTCTCTCTCTATTTCTCTATCCCCCTCTCTCTCTCTCTATTTCTCTATCCCTCTCTCTCTCTCTCTCTATTTCTCTATCCCCCTCTCTCTCTCTCTATTTCTCTATCCCTCTCTCTCTACCTCTACCTCTATCTCTATCCCTCTCTCTCTCTCTCTCCCTCTCCCACTTACCTCATTCCCTCTGTGTTTTTCTCTCACCTCAGGTTCCAGTTCCCCTCTGCCGCTGAACAGGATCACGTGAGTTCCACTGGTCACAAGGTTGGGCTGAGTCGCCCTGGCCTGTGCTGTGCGCATGCTCACTCTCACTGTGATCATTGGAACGCTGGACGCCATCTTTAATACTGGCAAAGCGCAGCGCCCCCTGGCGGCTTGGAGACGGCGGAGTGACAGTTCCTTACTCCCTCAGTCAGTCTTTCCCTCCTCAATCACTCCCTCCCTCACTCAGTCTATCCCTCCTCAATTCCTCACTCCCTCCCCCACTCAGCCTATCCCTCCTCAATCCTTCACTCCCTCCCCCACTCAGCCTATCCCTCCTCAATCCCTTACTCACTCCCTCCCTCACTCAGTCTATTCCTCCTCAATTCCTCCCTCCCTCAGTCAGTCTATCCCTCCTCAATTCCTCACTCCCTCCCCCTCTCAGCCTATCCCTCCTCAATCCTTCACTCCCTCCCCCACTCAGCCTATCCCTCCTCAATCCCTCACTCACTCCTCCTTCACTCAGTCTATCCCTCCTCAATCCCTACTCACTCCGTCCCTCACTCAGTCTATTCCTCCTCAATTCCTCCCTCCCTCAGTCAGTCTATCCCTCCTCAATCCCTCACTCACTCCCTCCCTCACTCAGTCTATCCCTCCTCAATCCCTCACTCCCTCCCTCAGCCAGTCTATCCCTCCTCAATCCCTCACTCACTCCCTCCCTCAGTCAGTCTATCCCTCCTCATTCCCTCACTCACTCCCTCCCTCAGTCAGTCTATCCCTCCTCAATCACTACTCACTCTTTCCCTCACTCAGTCTATCCCTCCTCAATCCCTCCCAGCCTCACTCAGTCTATTCCTCCTCAATCCCTCACTTACTCCCTCCCTCATTCTGTCTATCCCTCCTCAATCCCTCATTCACCCCTTCCTCACTCAGTCTTTCCCTCCTCAATCCCTCACTCAATCCCTCACTCACTCAGTCTATCCCTCATCAATCCCTCCCTCACTCCCTCACTCAGTCTATCCCACCTCAATCCCTCACTCACTCCCTCCCTCACTCAGTCTATTCCTCCTCAATCCCTTCCACCCTCAGTCTATCCCTCCTCAATCCCTCATTCACCCCTCCCTCACTCAGTCTATGCCTCCTCAATCACTCACTCGCTCAGTCTATCCCTCATCAATCCCTCACTCACTCTCTCCCTCACTCAGTCCATCCCTCCTTACTGCCTCACTCACTTCCTCCCTCACTCAGTCTATCGCTCCTTAATCCCTCACTCACTTCCTCCCTCACTCAGTCTATCCCTCCTCAATCCCTCCCTCCCTCACTCAGTCTATCCCTCCTCAATCCCTCACTCATTCCCTCCCTCACTCATTCCCTCCCTCACTTAGTCTATCCCTCCTCAATCCCTCCCTCACTCAGTCTATCCCTCCTCAATCCCTCACTCACTCCCTCCCTCAGTTTATCCCTCCTTAATACCTCACTCACTCCTTCCCTTACTCAGTCTATCCCTCCTCAATCCCTCCCTCACTCAGTCTAACCTCCCTCAATCCCTCACTCACTCCCTTCCTCACAGTCAGAATCACACAGTACAGAAGAGGCCCTTCGGCCCATCGAGTCTGCACCGACACGTGAGAGACACCTGACCTACCTACCTAATCCCATTTACCAGCACTTGGCCCATAGCCTTGAATGTTATGACATACCAAGTGCTCATCCAGGTACTTTTTAAAGGATGTGAGGCAACCCGCCTCCACCACCCTCCCAAGCAGTGCATTCCAGACCGTCACCACCCTCTGGGTAAAAATGTTTTTCCTCACATCCCCCCTAAACCTCCTGCCCCTCACCTTGAACTTATGCCCCCTTGTGACTGACCCTTCAACTAAGGGGAACAGCTGCTCCCTATCCACCCTGTCCATGCCCCTCATAATCTTGTACACCTCGATCAGGTCGCCCCTCAGTCTTCTCTGCTCCAAAGAAAACAACCCAAGTCTATCCAACCTCTCTTCATAACTAAAATGTTTCATCCCAGGCAACATCCTGGTGAATCTCCTCTGCACCCCCTCCAGTGCAATCACATCCTTCCTATAATGTGGCGACCAGAACTGCACACAGTACTCCAGCTGTGGCCTCACCAAGGTCCTATACAACTCCAACATGACCTCCTTACTTTTGTAATCTATGCCTGAATTGATAAAGGCAAGTGTCCCACATACCTTTTTCACCACCCCACTAACATGCTCCTCCGCCTTCAGAGATCTATGGACACACACGCCAAGGTCCCTTTGTTCCTCAGAACTTCCTAGTGTCATGCCCTTCATTGAATACTTCCTTGTCAAATTATTCCTTCCAAAGTGTATCACCTCACACTTTTCAGGGTTAAATTCCATCTGCCACTTATCTGCCCATTTGACCATCCCGTCTATATCTTCCTGTAGCCCAAGACACTCAAACTCACTGTTAACCACCCGGCCAATCTTTGTGTCATCTGCAAATTTACTAATCCTACCCCCCACATAGTCATCTATGTTGTTTATATAAATGACAAATAATAGGGGACCCAGCACAGATCCCTGTGGTACACCACTGGACACTGGCTTCCAGTCACTAAAACATCCTTCTGTCATCACCCTCCGTCTCCTACAACTAAGCCAATTTTGAATCCACCTTATCAAATTACCCTGTATCCCATGTGCATTTGCCTTCTTTATAAGTCTCCCATGTGGGACCTTGTCAAAGGCTTTGCTGAAATCCATATAAACTACATCAACTGCACTACCCTCATCTACACACCTGGTCACCTCCTCAAAAAATTCAATCAAATTTGTTAGGCATGACCTCCCTCTGACAAAGCCATGCTGACTATCCCTGATCAAACCTTGCCTCTCCAAGTGGAGATAGATTCTCTCCTTCAGAAATTTCTCCAATAGTTTCCCTAGCACTGACGTGAGACTCACTGGCCTGTAGTTCCCTGGCTTATCTCTACAACCCTTCTTAAATAGCGGAACCACATTAGCTGTTCTCCAGTCCTCTGGCAGCTCCCCCGTGACCAGAGAGGAATTAAAAATTTGGGTCAGAGCCCCTGCGATCTCCTCCCTTGCCTCCCTCAGCAGTCTGGGACACAAATCACCCAGACCTGGAGATTTGTCCACTTTTGAGTCTGCCAACACGTTTTGGATTTCCAGCATCCACAGTAGCTTTTAGCTTTTTTTTTACCTCCAATACCTTGTCACTCCCTATATCAATTTGTTCCAGAACCTCGCAGTCTCTCTCCCCGAGTTCCATACCTTCATCCTCATTCTCTTGGGTGAAGACAGATGTGAAGTATTTGTTCAACACTCTAGCGATGTCCTCTGGCTCCACCCATAGATTGCCCCCTTGGTCCCTAATGTCTATCCTTCCTCAATCCCTCACTCACTCCCTCCCTCACTCAGTCTATCCCTCCTCATGCCCTCCCTCACTCACAGCTCCTTCCTCACACTCTCATTCCTCACTCACTCACTCCCTCCAACCCTCACTTTCTCTCTCATCCCCTCCACCCCTCCCTTGCTCCCTCACACCCTTCCTCACTCCCTCCTCCCTCAGTCCCTCTCTCACTCACACCCACCTCCCTCACTCCTCCCTCATACTCTCATTCCTCACACTCTCTTACTCCTTCCTTCCCTCATTCTCTTCTCGCCTTGCTCACTCCCTCATCCTTTCGCTCTCCGTCCATACTTCTTCACTCCCTTGTGTCTCCTCACTCACTCCCTTGTGCTCTCCAAAACTCACTCATTCACTCCCATCCCAACTTCCCCCCCCCTCACCCCATCCTTAATCCCTCCCTAGACCATAAACCGTAGGAGCAGAAGTAGGCTATTCGGCCCTTCGAGTCTGCTCCGCCATTCAATGAGATCATGGCTGATCTGATAATCCTCAACTCCACTTTCCTGCCTTTTCCCCATAACCCTTGATTCCCTTACTGATTAAAAATCTGTCTTTCTCAGCCTTGAATATACTTAACAACCCAGCCTCTACAGCCCTCTGCGGTAAAGAATTCCACAGATTGACTACCCTCTGAGAGAAGAAATTTCTCCTTATCTCTGTCTTAAATGGGCACCCCTTACTCTGAGATTATGCCCTCTGGTCCTAGACTCTCCTTAAGGGGAAACAACCTCTCAGCATCTATCTTTGTAACATCTAGCCTTGACTACAGGTTTGATCTCTCTGTCCCTTCCTGCCATTTTCTTTTTTGTTTGCTTTTTTTAAAATTCATTCATAGGATGTGGGCTTCACTGGCTGGGCCAGCATTTATTGCCCATCCTTAATCACCCTTGAGAAGGTGGTGGTGAGCTGTCTTCTTGAACCGCTGCAGTCCATGTGGTGTAGGTACACCCACAGTGTTGTTAGGGAGAGAGCTCCAGGAATTTGACCCAGTGACAGTGAAGGAACGGTGATATATTTCCAAGTCAGGATGGTGAGTGAGTGACTTGGAGGGGAACTTCCAGGTAGTGGTGTTCCCATCTATCTGCTGCCCTTGTCCTTCTAGGTGGTAGTGGTTGTGGGTTTGGAAGATGCTGTCGAAAGAGCCTTGGTGAGTTCCTGCAGTGCATCTTGTAGATGGTACACACTGTTGCTACTGTGCATCGGTGGTGGTGGAGGGAGTGAATGTTTGTGAATGTGGTGCCAATCAAGCGGGGCTGCTTTGTCCTGGATGGTGTGAAGCTTCTTGAGTGTTGTGGGAGCTGCACTCATCCAGGCAAGTGGGGAGTATTCCATCACACTCCTGACTTGTGCCTTGTAGATGGTGGACAGGCTTTGGGGAGTCAGGAGGTGAGTTACTCGTCGCAGGATTCCTAGCCTCTGACCTCCTCTTGTAGCCACAGTGTTTATATGGCTAGTCCAGTTCAGTTTCTGGTCAATGGTGACCCCCAGGATGTTGATAGTGGGGGATTCAGCAATGCTAATGCCATTGAACATCCAGGGACAATGGTTAGATTCTCTCTTGTTGGAGATGGTCATTGCCTGGCACTTGTGTGGCGTGAATGTTACTTGCCACTTGTCAGCCCAAGCCTGGATATTGTCCAGGTCTTGCTGCATTTGGACATGGACTGCTTCAGTATCTGTGGAGTCGCGAATGGTGCTGAACATTGTACAATCATCAGTGAACATCCCCACCCTGACTTTATGATGGAAGGAAGGTCATTGATGAAGCAGCTGAAGATGGTTGGGCCTCAGACACGTCCCTGAGGAACTCCTGCAGTGATGTCCTGGAGCTGAGATGACTGACCTCCAACAACCACAACCATCTTCCTTTGTGCTAGATATGACTCCAACCAGCAGAGACTTTTCCCCTGATTCCCATTGACTCCAGTTTTGCTAGGGCTCCTTGATGCCACACTCGGTCAAATGCTGCCTTGATGTCAAGGGCAGTCACTCTCACCGCACCTCAGGAGTTCAGCTCTTTTGTCCATGTTTGAACCAAGGCTGTAATGAGGTCAGAAGCTGAGTGGCCCTGGCAGAACCCAAACTGGGCGTCAGTGAGCAGGTTATTGTTAAGCAAGTGCCGCTTGATAGCACTGTTGATGATCCCTTCCATTACTTTACTGATGATGGAGAGTAGACTGATGGGGCGGTAATTGGCCGGGTTGGATTTGTCCTGCTTTTTGTGTACAGGACATACCTGGGCTATTTTCCACATAGCCGGGTAGATGGCAGTGTTGTAGCTGTACTGGAACAGCTTGCCTGGAGCACCACTATCAGTACTATGGCCGGAATATTGTCAGGGCCTTTGCACTATCCAGTGCCTTCAGCCGTTTCTTGATATCCCGTGGAGTGAATCAAATTGGCTGAAGACTGGCAACTGTGATGCTGGGGACCTCCGGATGACCCTCATTTCCCATATTACTATTATGTCAAGTATCAAGTATCTAACAGGACTAGACAGGGTAGATGCAGGAAGGATGTTCCCGATGGTGGGGGAGTCCAGAACCAGGGGTCACAGTCTGAGGATATGGGGTAGACCATTTAGGACTGAGATGAGGAGAAATTTCTTCACCCAGAGAGTGGTGAGCCTGTGGAATTCGTTACCACAGAAAGTAGTTGAGACCAAAACATTGTATGTTTTCAAGAAGGAGTTAGATATAGCTCTTGGGGTGAAAGGGATCAAAGGATATGGGGAGAAAGCGGGAGCAGGCTATTGAGTTGGATGATCAGCCATGATCACAATGAATGGCGAAGCAGGCTCGAAGGGCCGAATGGCCTACTCCTGCTCCTAGTTTCTATGTTTTTATGTTTCTATCCCAGCAGCCTTTGCTTTACAGGCTCCTTCCTGATACCTTTTTGTGACTAAAACTACTGCTACTGTCTTGCTGTGCTACTGCTATCCTAGAGTAGCTTTGGTAATAAGTGACAAACATCTTGTACACTCTAACACTTCACATTAATAAATGAACACCAAGTCAAGGAAGCAGTTAATAGGAGCTCGACCCAAAGCTTGGTCTAGGAAGTGGGTTTGAATGATAAAGGATAGGGTGGGGTGAGGAGGCAGAGGTGTTAACAGAGGGATTTACAAACTATGGAGTGCCAATGATTTATGGCATGGCCACCAATGCTGGTGGGAGGGAGGGCTACCCAAGAGGAACGGAGATTTGGAAGGTTGTGGAGCTGGAGCAGATTAACAGAGATTGGGAGATGCAGGTTTGCAAACGGGGACGAGAGTTTTAAAATCGAGGCGCTGCCAAGGTTAGGAGCCAATGTAGGGGTCAGCGAGCACAGTGGGGGTGAGAGGTAATCCGATCTCAGTGAGCGTCAGGACAAGGACAGCACAATAATGAATAAGGTCATCACCCTGAGATGTGAAACAAAGGCTGGAACACAGAATCTCAGCAAAGTTCCTATTCTACATTGTTCTATTGCCAAAAAAAAAAATAAAAACACTTTCTGGAACCCTGTGTTGTTTTAGAAAAAAAGAGAATTTGGAAAACAGCCGTGAAGGAAACAACACAAACTGATCAGGGAAGGAAGGGAGAGAGCCTCGTTGCAAACCCTCTGCCTAAACTTTCAATGGGACAACAGCCTCTGTATGGTTAATCGAAACTTTTCTGGAGGAGTAAGAATCATCAATGATGAATTGAGCGATTTGGTCTTTCCTCCACCTTCTCCATCTCTTCCTCTCTCTTTCTCTCTCTCTCTCTCGTTCTTTCCTTCATGCCTCCCAAGTTACAAATGGGCAAGCGTGTGACGGTCAGTATGGGTGCGGCCAAGGTGGACGAGGTCAGCGAGTGTCGACAGCGTGGCTACCTGCTGACCCCGAAGAAGATTGGTTCAGGGTCGTTCTCCAGGGTTTACCTGGGAGTCCCCACCCAGGAGAAAATCGGCTGCAATTTCCGATTGGCTATTGGTCTCCGAAGCAAGAAAGACAACTTGGTGAGCTTTCTTCCGTGGCTGGCTGGGCCCAGCATTTATTACCCATCCCTAGTCGCCCTTGAGAAGGTGGTGGTGAGCTGCCTTCTTGAACCGCTGCAGTCCATGTGGTGTAGGTACACCCACAGTGCTGTTAGGGAGGGAGTTCCAGGATTTTGACCCAGCGACAGTGAAGGAACAGCCGATATTTTTCCCAGTCAGGATGGTGAGTGACTTGGAGGGGAACTTCCAGGTGGTGGTGGTTCCCATCTCTCTGCTGCCCTTGTCCCTCTAGATGGTCGTGGTCGTGGGTTTGGAAGGAGCTGTCGAAGGAGATGACGATGTCAGGCTGTTGCTTGACTGGTCTGTGGGACAGCTTTTGGCACCAGTCCCAGATATTAGTGAGGAGAACTTTAAGTGTTGACAGGGCTGGTCTTGCCATTGTCGTTTCCGGTGCCTAGGTCGACTCTGGTTTTATTCCTTTTTTGAATTTGTAATAGTTTGATACAACTAAGTGGCTCGCTCAGCCATTTCAGAGGGCAGTTATGAATCAACCACATTTCTGTGGATCTGGAGTCATGTGTAGGCCAGACCAGGTAAGGAGGGTAGATTTCCTTCCCTAAAGGACATTAGTGAACCAGATGGGTCAGTACTAAGGGTCAGTACTGAGGGAGTGCTGCACTGTCAGAGGGTCAGTACTGAGGGAGTGCTGCACTGTCAGAGGGTCAGTACTGAGGGAGTGCTGCACTGTCAGAGGGTCAGTACTGAGGGAGTGCTGCACTGTCAGAGGGTCAGTACTGAGGGAGTGCTGCACTGTCAGAGGGTCAGTACTGAGGGAGTGCTGCACTGTCAGAGGGTCAGTACTGAGGGAGTGCTGCACTGTCAGAGGGTCAGTACTGAGGGAGTGCTGCACTGTCAGAGGGTCAGTACTGAGGGAGTGCTGCACTGTCAGAGGGTCAGTACTGAGGGAGTGCTGCACTGTCAGAGGGTCAGTACTGAGGGAGTGCTGCACTGTCAGAGAGTCAGTACTGAGGGAATTCTGCACTGTGGGAGGGTCAGCACTGAGGGAGTGCTGCACTGTCAGAGGGTCAGTACTGAGGGAGTGCCGCACTGTTGGAGGGTCAGTACTGAGGGAATGCTGCACTGTCGGAGGGTCAGTACTGAGGGAGTGCTGCACTGTCGGAGGGTCAGTACTGAGGGAGTGCTGCACTGTTGGGAGGGTTACTACTTAGGGAGTGCTGCACTGTTGGAGGGTCAGTACTGAGGGAGTTTTGCATGGGTGGAGGGTCAGTACTGAGGGAGCACCACACTGTCAGAGACACTGTCTTTCAAATGAGTGCATGGCAAGGATCCCATGGCCACGATTTTCTAAAGAGCAGGATACTTCTCAAGCAGCACCACTAAAATAGATGACCTGCTCTTTAACACACTGCCTTTTGTGGGATCTTGCTATGCGTAGGTTGGCTGGCACATTGATATGACATCATTTCATAAAAATCACCGGCTGTGCGGTATTTTGGAATGTCCTTAGGTTGTGAGAGATTTCCAATGGTGAAGAGGAACTTTAACCAACCACATTCTGTTGTCCTTCTCCCCCCAATCGGCAGGTTGCTATCAAGATCATCCCGATGTCTCAAACATCGCAGCACCAGACCCGACGGTGCCTGTCCCGGGAGATAAATGCTCTGCAGACGACCTACAAGCACCCGAATGTGGTATGACTGAGACACTCTGTCCGCCCAGCCCTCTCCCTGTCGACTCAGGAGAGATTGTACTGCCCGTATAAGATATAAGAATCATACATGATCCTGAGGGAGCTTGACAGGGTAGCAGCTGCGAGGATGGGGGGAATCTGGAACTAGGGGGGCACAGTTTCAAAATAAGAGGATTCCCATTGAAGATGGAGTTGAGGAGAATGTTTTTTTTCTCTCAGGGGGTCATTAGTCTGTGGAATCCCCTTCCCCAGAGAGCAGTTACAGACTGGGTCACTGAATTTAATCGGGACTGAGTTAGTCAGATTTTTGATTGACAAGGGTTATTGGAAGGGGGGGGAGCAGACAGGAAAGTGAAGTTAAGGCCACAATCAGATCAGCCACGACCTTATTGAATGGTGGAGCAGGCTCGAAGGGCCGAATGGCCTACTTCTGCTCCTTGTTCTGGTGTTCTTGTAGCTCAGTGGGGTCAGCACTTTCAGTATCAGTGTCCTGGACCAGATCCTCCACACTCCTGATCAGGAAGAGGCTGCACGGGGTCCTTGGGTTCATGTTCCTGGGGATGTGGAAGGCAACGTATCAATGCAGATTCTCCCTGTCCTTTGTGACGGTCAGTGACTCCCCTGCCAGACACACCCAGCCTCTGGCCCATAGGAGTCTGACCATCACTCTTCAGGACCAGTTGGAACTGGTGGGTAAACATCATCCTCTCCCCCATCGCCCCCCCCCCTAACGATCCAGTGACAACCCCCAATGGAAAGGGCCCACTGTGTGCAGGGTGTGTGATACCCGCCATGGTCGATTAGCCCAGTGACAGTTGGTTGTTGAGCTCGTGGGAGACAGTGCCTTCAGCATGTTGGGTTGGGGAGGTCAGGATTGGGGGGGAATAAATAAAAGAGATTAACTCTCGTCCTCTCTCTCCCATCCCCTCCTCTCTCTCCCTTCTCCATCTCCCTTTTCCTCTCCATGCCCTCCCTCCCTCTCCACACTCCTTCTCTCCCAACTCCCCCACTTTCCCCTCCCCCTCTATCGTCTCTGTCCTCGCTCTTCTACCTCTCTCCCCCCATCCCTCCCTCCCTTCATTCTCTCTCTCTCTAACTCTCCGCCTCTCCACCTCTCTCTCCCATTCTCTCCCCCTTCCCTCTCTCCTTCCCTTTCTTCCTCTCTCCCTCTATCTCACTCTCTCCCTCTCCCCCACCTTTCCCTCCCACTCTCCCCCTCCTGCTCTCTCTCTCTTTCCCGTTCTCTCTCCTCTGCCTCTCTCTCTTCCTCTCCTGCTCTCTTCCTCCCCCTTTCTCTCTCTATCTCTCTCTCTCCCCCTCTCACCCTCTCTTCCTCTCCACTCTCTTCCTTCCTTTCTCTCTCCTGCTCTCTCTTGCTCTCCCATTCTCTCTCCTCTGCCTAATTTCCCTCTTTTGCTCTCTCCCTCTCTCGTGCTCTCCCTCTCTCCCTCTGTCTCCCCTTTCTCTCTTTCTCCCTTTCTCTATCTCTCCTACCCGTGCCTCTCTTTCCTGCTCCCCCTCTCTCTCTATCTCTCTCCCTCCCTCCCTCTCTATCTCTTTCTTTTTCTCTCTGTCTCTTTCTCGCTCTCTCTCTCTCTTCCTATCTCTCTTGTCTTTCTCTCCCTCTCTGTCTCTCTCTCTCTCCCTCTCTCTCCCTCTCTCTCTCTCCCTCTCTCTCTCTCTCTCTCCCTCTCTCTCTCTCCCTCTCTCTCCCTCTCTCTCTCTCTCTCACTCTCTCTCCCTCTCTCTCCCCTCACACACAGATCCAGCTATATGAAACTTTCCGCTCTCCATCCCGCCTCTACCTGGTCCTGGAGTTGGCGACTCAGGGCGATCTTCTCAAGCACATTAACCGAATCTCGGATAAGAAGATGGCGTTGGGACTCCAGGAGGGAGAGGCCAAGCGGCTTTTCCACGAACTGCTGCGCGCTGTCTCGCACTGTCACACCAAACACATCGTGCACAGGTACCCGGGGTGGGAGGTCAGCAGGACGCCCAGACTGACCTGCCCCTCCCACATCAAACCTCAGTCCAGCTCCTCCCCCACAACAAACACATTCAGCAGAGATAGGAGAGACCAGCGGGGCCCCCCACCCCAATCAACCCAACCCCACCCACAATAACTCCCCAGGACAGTCCCAGCGTTCTCTCCCCATTCAACCCTCTTCCTAACCCGACTACATCACTCTCTCCATCCTCGCCCCCTCCAATCCCGCTCCCTCCATCCCAAACCCCTCCATTCCTGCTCCCTCCATTCCCGCCCCCTCCATTCCCGCCCCCTCCATCCCAAACCCCTCCATCCCAAACCCCTCCATCCCCACCCCCTCCATCCCCACCCCCTCCATCCCCACCCCCTCCATTCCCGCCCCCTCCATCCCAAACCCCTTCATCCCCCCTCTCCAACAGCAGTCCCTCCAACCACGACCCCTTCAATCGCCACATCTTCCATCCCCACCCCCACCCTAACCCTACCCCTAGTACATCGACAACCACCCACCTCAGTCTACTCTGTGCTGTACCTGTCCTGGGAGTGTTTGATGGGGACGGTGTAGAGGGAGCTTTACTCTGTATCTAACCCCGTGCTGTACCTGTCCTGGGAGTGTTTGATGGGGACAGTGTAGAGGGAGCTTTACTCTGTATCTAACCCCATGCTGTACCTGTCCTGGGAGTGTTTGATGGGGACAGTGTAGAGGGAGCTCTACTCTGTATCTAACCCCGTGCTGTACCTGTCCTGGGAGTGTTTGATGGGGACAGTGTAGAGGGAGCTTTACTCTGTATCTAACCCCGTGCTGTACCTGTCCTGGGAGTGTTTGATGGGGACAGTGTAGAGGGAGCTTTACTCTGTATCTAACCCCGTGCTGTACCTGTCCTGGGAGTGTTTGATGGGGACAGTGTAGAGGGAGCTTTACTCTGTATCTAACCCCGTAGTGTACCTGCCCTGGGAGTGTTTGATGGGGTCAGTGTAGAGGGGGATTTACTCTGTATCTAACCCCGTGCTGTGCATGTCCTGGGAGTGTTTGATGGGGACAGTGTAGAGGGAGCTTTACTCTGTATCTAACCCCGTGCTGTACCTGCCCTGGGAGTGTTTGATGGGGACAGTGTAGAGGGAGCTTTACTCTGTATCTAACCCCGTGCTGTACCTGCCCTGGGAGTGTTTGATGGGGACAGTGTAGAGGGAGCTTTACTCTGTATCTAACCCCGTGCTGTACCTGTCCTGGGAGTGTTTGATGGGGTCACTGGGTCACTATTGTGTAAATGTTATGTTCACATTGCTCTGTTTGCTGTTTGAAAAACATGCCGAGTGGTGAGGATTTAATGTTGGTTTGTAATAGATGCTGAAAAATTCTTTCACAGAGATCTGAAATGTGAAAATATTTTACTCGATGAAAGAGGATCTCTGAAGCTGACAGGTGAGAGACTGTGAACTACATAATTGTTGTTATATTGATAAGGAAGGACAGGGTGATTCTGACTGACTGTGACCTGCTGATATGGGCACAATGGGCTAATGGGAAACTCTGAGAGCCTGCACTGTGACCACGATGTACGTACAACACCGTATGTACAACTTAACTCGGTACTGACCCTCCCACAGTGGGGTGCTCCCTCAGTACTGACCCTCCGACAGTGCAGCACTCCCTCAGTACTGACCCTCTGACAGTGCAGCACTCCCTCAGTACTGACCCTCCGACAGTGCGGCACTCCCTCAGTACTGACCCTCCGACAGTGCGGCACTCCCTCAGTACTGACCCTCCGAGAGTGCGGCACTCCCTCAGTACTGACCCTCCGACAGTGCAGCACTCCCTCAGTACTGACCCTCCGACAGTGCAGCACTCCCTCAGTACTGACCCTGTGACAGTGCAGCACTCCCTCAGTACTGACCCTGTGACAGTGCGGCACTCCCTCAGTACTGACCCTCCGACAGTGCGGCACTCCCTCAGCACTGACCCTCCGACAATACTGATATTTGGCAGAAGAGACTGAGGAAACCTGTGTGAGTGACAGTCAGTCTGTTCCTATCATTTCCCTGATAACTGACACCCGCACTCCAACATGAAACAGTCACTGTGCAGATTCCACACGTCTCCCACCCTCTCCGCCAGTCTCCGTCAGCTCAATGTTTACAACACAAATGTTCAATGCGACAAGAGCCAAGGTCACATTCCTGCTCTCTCGTCGGTCACCAAGTCAATGTGGAGCAGGGGAGTTTTTTTTCCCAATGTCCTGGGTATTATTTAAACCTCAGCAAGTATCAGTAAAGCACAAATTATCTGGTCGCCATCACATTGCTGTTTGTGGGAGCTTGCTGTGCGCAAGTTGGCCGCCACATTTCCTACCTTACCACAGTGACTGCACATCAACAAGTTCTGGTGAACTGTAAAGAGTTTTGAGATGTCCTGAGGTGGGGAAAGGAAATGTAGGTTCATTCTCCCTCAGGATGTGAAGGCATTGGAGAGGAAGCCAAAAAGATTCACGAGAACAGTTCCAGGGACGAGGAACTTCGGTTATGAAGATCGATTGGAGAAGCTGGGACCATTTTCCTCGGGGAAGAGAGGGCTGAGGGGAGATTTGATGCGGGTATCCAAACTCATGAGGGGTCCGGGCAGATTGGAGAGGGAGAAACTGTTCCCATTGATGAAAGGGTCAGGAAGCAGAGGGAAGAAGTTTAAAATAACTGGCAAGAGAAGCAAAAGTGAGAGAAGGAGAAACTTTTTCACGCAGCGAGTGGTTAGGATCTGGAGGGCGCTGTCGGAGGGGGTGGTGGAGTCAGGTTCAATTGAAGCATTCAAGAAGGAATTAGACTTATCTGAAAAGTAAGGATTGTCAGGGGTTACAGGGGGAAGACGGACGAATGGTACTGAGGGAATTGCTCTTTCAGAGAGTCAGTGCAGACATTATGGGCCAAATGGGCTCCTTCTGTGCTGTAAAAATTCCGTCAATTCTCCTGCTCTTCTTTAGAATAGTGACTATGGGATCTTTTACATCCAACAGAAAGCACATGGAGTTAACTATATTACACGATGGATGGCAGCTCCAACAGTGTAGCTCTCCATCAGTACTGACCCTCCAACAGTGTAGCACTCCCTCAGTACTGACCCTCCGACAGTGCAGCACTCCCTCAGTACTGACCCTGTGACAGGGCAGCACTCCCTCAGTACCGACCCTCCGACAGTGCAGCACTCTCTCAGTACTGACCCTCTGACAGTGCAGCATTCCCTCAGCACTGACCCTCTGACAGTGTAGCACTCCCTCAACACTGACCCTCTGACAATGCAGCGCAGCACTCCCACAGTGCTGACCCTCTGACAGTGTAGCCCTCCCTCAGTACTGACCCTCTGACAGTGTAGCCCTCCCTCAGTACTGACCCTCTGACAGTGTAGCTCTCCCTCAGTACTGACCCTCTGACGGTGCAGCTCTCCATCAGTGCTGACTCGGTGACAGTGCAGGACTCCCTCAGTGCTGACCCTCTGACAGTGTAGCTCTCCCTCAGTACTGACCTTGACAGTGCAGCACTCCCTCAGTACTGACCCTCTGACAGTGCAGCTCTCCCTCAGTACTGACCCTCCGACAGTGCAGCAATCCCTCAGTCCTGACCCTCTGACAGTGCGGCACTCCTTCAGTACTGATCCTCTGTCAGTGCAGCACTCCCTCAGCACTGACCCTCTGACAGTGTAGCTCTCCCTCAGTACTGACCCTCTGACAGTGTAGCTCTCCCTCAGTGCTGACCCTCTGACAGTGTAGCACTCCCTCAGTACTGACCCTCTGACAGTGCAGCACCCCCTCAGTACTGACCCTCTGACAGTGTAGCCCTCCCTCAGTACTGACCCTCTGACAGTGTAGCTCTCCCTCAGTACTGACCCTCCGACAGTGCGGCGCTCCCTCGGTACTGACCCTCTGACAGTGCAGCTCTCCCTCAGTCCTGACCCTCTGACAGTGCAGCACTCCCTCAGCACTGACCCTCTGACAGTGCAGCACTCCCTCAGTGCTGACCCTCTGACAGTGTAGCTCTCCCTCAGTACTGACCTTGACAGTGCAGCACTCCCTCAGTACTGACCCTCTGACAGTGCAGCTCTACCTCAGTACTGACCCTCCGACAGTGCAGCACTCCCTCAGTACTGACCCTCTGACAGTGCGGCACTCCCTCAGTACTGATCCTCTGTCAGTGCAGCACTCCCTCAGCACTGACCCTCTGACAGTGTAGCTCTCCCTCAGTACTGACCCTCTGACAGTGTAGCTCTCCCTCAGTGCTGACCCTCTGACAGTGTAGAACTCCCTCAGTACTGACCCTCTCACAGTGCAGCACCCCCTCAGTACTGACCCTCTGACAGTGTAGCTCTCCCTCAGTACTGACCCTCTGACAGTGCAGCTCTCCCTCAGTACTGACCCTCTGACAGTGCAGCACTCCCTCAGAACTGACTGTCTGACAGTGCAGCACTCCTTCAGCACTGACCTGCTGACAGTGTAGCTCTCCCTCAGTACTGACCCTCTGACAGCGCAGCACTCCCTCAGTACTGACCCTGTGACAGCGCAGCACTCCCTCAGTACCGACCCTCCGACAGTGCAGCACTCTCTCAGTACTGACCCTCTGACAGTGCAGCATTCCCTCAGCACTGACCCTCTGACAGTGCAGCATTCCCTCAGCACTGACCCTCTGACAATGCAGCGCAGCACTCCCACAGTGCTGAGCCTCTGACAGTGTAGCCCTCCATCAGTACTGACCCTCTGACAGTGTAGCTCTCCCTCAGTACTGACCCTCCGACAGTGCGGCGCTCCCTCGGTACTGACCCTCTGACAGTGCAGCTCTCCCTCAGTCCTGACCCTCTGACAGTGCAGCACTCCATCAGTACTGTCCCTCTGACAGTGCAGCTCTCCCTCAGTGCTGACCCTCTGACAGTGTAGTTCTCCCTCAGTACTGACCCTCTGACAGTGCAGCACTCCCTCAGTGCTGACCCTCTGACAGTGTGGCTCTCCCTCAGTACTGACCCTCTGACAGTGTAGAACTCCCTCAGTACTGACCCTCTGATAGTGCGGCTCTCCCTCAGTCCTGACCCTCTGACAGTGCAGCACTCCATCAGTACTGTCCCTCTGACAGTGCAGCTCTCCCTCAGTGCTGACCCTCTGACAGTGTAGCTCTCCCTCAGTACTGACCCTCTGACAGTGCAGCACTCCCTCAGTGCTGACCCTCTGACAGTGTGGCTCTCCCTCAGTACTGACCCTCTGACAGTGTAGAACTCCCTCAGTACTGACCCTCTGATAGTGCGGCTCTCCCTCAGTACTGACCCTCTGACAGTGCAGCACTCCCTCAGTGCTGACCCTCTGACAGTGTGGCTCTCCCTCAGTACTGACCCTGTGACAGTGTAGATCTCCCTCAGTGCTGACCCTGTGACAGTGCAGCACTCCCTCAGTGCTAACACTCTGACAGTGTTGCTCTCCCTCAGTACTGACCCTTTGACAGTGCAGCACTCCCTCAAAACTGACCCTCCGACAGTGCAGCACTCCCTCAGTACTGACCCTCTGACAGTGCAGCACTCCCTCAGTACTGACCCTCCAACAGTGCAGCACTCTCTCAGTACTGACCCTCCGACAGTGCAGCACTCCCTCAGTACTGACCCTGTGACAGCGCAGCACTCCCTCAGTACTGACCCTGTGACAGCGCAGTACTCCCTCAGTACCGACCCTCCGACATCGCAGCACTCCCTCAGTACTGACCCTGTGACAGCGCAGCACTCCCTCAGTACTGACCCTCTGACAGTGCAGCATTCCCTCAGCACTGACCCTCTGACAGTGCAGCATTCCCTCAGCACTGACCCTCTGACAGTGCAGCACTCCCTCAGTGCTGACCCACTGACAGTGTGGCTCTCCCTCAGTACTGACCCTCTGACAGTGTAGAACTCCCTCAGTACTGACCCTCTGATAGTGTGGCTCTCCCTCAGTACTGACCCTCTGACAGTGCAGCACTCCCTCAGTGCTGACCCTCTGACAGTGTGGCTCTCCCTCAGTACTGACCCTGTGACAGTGTGGCTCTCCCTCAAAACTGACCCTCTGACAGTGCAGCACTCCCTCAGTACTGACCCTCTGACAGTGCAGCACTCCCTCAGTACTGACCCTGTGACAGCGCAGCACTCCCTCAGTACTGACCCTGTGACAGCGCAGCACTCTCTCAGTACTGACCCTCTGACAGTGCAGCATTCCCTCAGCACTGACCCTCTGACAGTGCAGCATTCCCTCAGCACTGACCCTCTGACAATGCAGCGCAGCACTCCCACAGTGCTGACCCTCTGACAGTGTAGCTCTCCCTCAGTACTGACCCTCTGACAGTGCAGCACTCCCTCAGTGCTGACCCTCTGACAGTGTAGCTCTCCCTCAGTACTGACCCTCTGACAGTGTAGAACTCCCTCAGTACTGACCCTCTGATAGTGCGGCACTCCCTCAGTACTGACCCTCTGACAGTGCAGCACTCCCTCAGTGCTGACCCTCTGACAGTGTGGCTCTCCCTCAGTACTGACCCTGTGACAGTGTAGATCTCCCTCAGTGCTGACTCTGTGACAGTGCAGCACTCCCTCAGTGCAGACCCTCTGACAGTGTTGCTCTCCCTCAGTACTGACCCTCTGACAGTGCTGCACTCCCTCAAAACTGACCCTCCGACAGTGCAGCACTCCCTCAGTACTGACCCTCTGACAGTGCAGCACTCCCTCAGTACTGACCCTCCAACAGTGCAGCACTCTCTCAGTACTGACCCTCCGACAGTGCAGCACTCCCTCAGTACTGACCCTGTGACAGCGCAGCACTCCCACAGTACTGACCCTGTGACAGCGCAGCACTCCCTCAGTACCGACCCTCCGACATCGCAGCACTCCCTCAGTACTGACCCTGTGACAGCGCAGCACTCCCTCAGTACTGACCCTCTGACAGTGCAGCACTCCCTCAGTACTGACCCTCTGACAGTGCAGCACTCTCTCAGTACTGACCCTCTGACAGTGCAGCATTCCCTCAGTGCTGACCCTCTGACAGTGTAGCTCTCCCTCAGTGCTGACCCTCTGACAGTGTAGCAGTCCCTCAGTGCTGACCCTCTGACAGTGTGGCTCTCCCTCAGTACTGACCCTCCGACAGTGCGGCACTCCCTCAGTACTGACCCTCTGACAGTGCAGCTCTCCCTCAGTACTGTCCCTCTGACAGTGTAGCTCTGCCTCAGTACTGACTCTCTGACAGTGTAGCTCTCCCTCTGTGCTGACCCTCCGACAGTGCAGCACTCCCTCAGTGCTGACCCTCTGACAGTGCAGGACTCCCTCAGTACTGACCCTCTGACAGTGCAGCTCTCCCTCAGTACTGACCCTCTGACAGTGCAGCATTCCCTCAGTGCTGACCCTCTGACAGTGTAGCTCTCCCTCAGTGCTGACCCTCCGACAGTGTAACTCTCCCTCTGTACTGACCCTCCGACAGTGCAGCATTCCCTCAGTGCTGACCCTCTGACAGTGTAGCTCTCCCTCAGTACTGACCCTCCGACAGTGCGGCACTCCCTCAGTACTGACCCTCTGACGGTGCAGCATTCCCTCAGTACTGACCCACTGACAGTGTAGCTCTGCCTCAGTACTGACTCTCTGACAGTGTAGCTCTCCCTCTGTGCTGACCCTCCGACAGTGCAGCATTCCCTCAGCACTGACCCTCTGACAGTGCAGCACTCCCTCAGTACTGACTCTCTGACAGTGTAGCTCTCCCTCTGTGCTGACCCTCCGACAGTGTAGCACTCCCTCAGTACTGACCCTCTGACAGTGCAGCACTCCCTCAGTACTGACCCTTTGACAGTGCAGCACTCCCTCAGTACTGACCCTCTGACAGTGTAGCTCTCCCTCAGTACTGACCCTCTGACAGCGCAGCACTCCCTCAGTACTGACCCTGTGACAGCGCAGCACTCCCTCAGTACCGACCCTCCGACAGTGCAGCACTCTCTCAGTACTGACCCTCTGACAGTGCAGCATTCCCTCAGCACTGACCCTCTGACAGTGCAGTATTCCCTCAGCACTGACCCTCTGACAATGCAGCGCAGCACTCCCGCAGTACTGACCCTCCGACAGTGCGGCGCTCCCTCGGTACTGACCCTCTGACAGTGCAGCTCTCCCTCAGTCCTGACCCTCTGACAGTGCAGCACTCCCTCAGTACTGTCCCTCTGACAGTGCAGCTCTCCCTCAGTGCTGACCCTCTGACAGTGTAGCTCTCCCTCAGTACTGACCTTGACAGTGCAGCACTCCCTCAGTACTGACCCTCTGACTGTGTAGCATTCCCTCAGTACTGACCCTCTGACAGTGTAGCTCTCCCTCAGTACTGACCCTCTGACAGTGCAGCACTCCCTCAGTACTGACCCTCCGACAGTGCAGCACTCCCTCAGTACTGTCCCTCTGACAGTGCAGCTCTCCCTCAGTACTGACCATCTGACAGTGCAGCACTCCCTCAGTACTGTCCCTCTGACAGTGCAGCTCTCCATCAGTACTGTCCCTCTGACAGTGCAGCTCTCCCTCAGTGCTGACCCTCTGACAGTGTAGCTCTCCCTCAGTACTGACCCTCTGACAGTGCAGCACTCCCTCAGTGCTGACCCTCTGACAGTGTGGCTCTCCCTCAGTACTGATCCTCTGACAGTGTAGAACTCCCTCAGTACTGACCCTCTTATAGTGCGGCTCTCCCTCAGTACTGACCCTCTGACAGTGCAGCACTCCCTCAGTGCTGACCCTCTGACAGTGTGGCTCTCCCTCAGTACTGACCCTGTGACAGTGTAGATCTCCCTCAGTGCTGACCCTGTGACAGTGCAGCACTCCCTCAGTGCTGACCCTCTGACAGTGTTGCTCTCCCTCAGTACTGACCCTCTGACAGTGCAGCACTCCCTCAAAACTGACCCTCCGACAGTGCAGCACTCCCTCAGTACTGACCCTCTGACAGTGCAGCACTCCCTCAGTACTGACCCTCCAACAGTGCAGCACTCTCTCAGTACTGACCCTCCGACAGTGCAGCACTCCCTCAGTACTGACCCTGTGACAGCGCAGCACTCCCTCAGTACTGACCCTGTGACAGTGCAGCACTCCTTCAGTACCGACCCTCCGACATCGCAGCACTCCCTCAGTACTGACCCTGTGACAGCGCAGCACTCTCTCAGTACTGACCCTCTGACAGTGCAGCATTCCCTCAGCACTGACCCTCTGACAGTGTAGCTCTCCCTAAGTACTGACCCTCTGACAGTGCGGCGCTCCCTCGGTACTGACCCTCTGACAGTGCAGCACTCCCTCAGTACTGTCCCTCTGACAGTGCAGCTCTCCCTCAGTGCTGACCCTCTGACAGTGTAGCTCTCCCTCAGTACTGACCCTCTGACAGTGCAGCACTCCCTCAGTGCTGACCCACTGACAGTGTGGCTCTCCCTCAGTACTGACCCTCTGACAGTGTAGAACTCCCTCAGTACTGACCCTCTGATAGTGCGGCTCTCCCTCAGTACTGACCCTCTGACAGTGCAGCACTCCCTCAGTGCTGACCCTCTGACAGTGTGTCTCTCCCTCAGTACTGACCCTGTGACAGTGTAGATCTCCCTCAGTGCTGACCCTGTGACAGTGCAGCACTCCCTCAGTGCTGACCCTCTGACAGTGTTGCTCTCCCTCAGTACCTACCCTCTGACAGTGCAGCATTCCCTCAGCACTGACCCTCTGACAGTGCAGCATTCCCTCAGCACTGACCCTCTGACAGTGCAGCACTCCCTCAGCACTGACCCCCTGACAGTGCAGCATTCCCTCAGCACTGACCCTCTGACAGTACAGCATTCCCTCAGCACTGACCCTCTGACAATGCAGCGGAGCACTCCCTCAGTACTGTCCCTCCAACAGTGCAGCATTCCCTCAGCACTGACCCCCTGACAGTGCAGCACTCCCTCAGTACTGACCCTCTGACAGTGCAGCATTCCCTCAGTACTGCCCCTCCGACAGTGCAGCACTCCCTCAGCACTGACCCTCTGACAGTGCAGCACTCCCTCTGTGCTGACCCTCCGACAGTGTAGCTCTCGCTCAGTACTGACCCTCTGACTGTGTAGCATTCCCTCAGTGCTGACCCTCTGACAGTGCAGGACTCCCTCAGTACTGACCTTGACTGTGCAGCACTCCCTCAGTACTGACCCTCTGACAGTGCAGCTCTCCCTCAGTACTGACCCTCTGACAGTGCGGCACTCCCTCAGTACTGATCCTCTGTCAGTGCAGCACTCCCTCAGTACTGACCCTCTGACAGTGTAGCTCTCCCTCAGTACTGACCCTCTGACAGTGCAGCTCTCCCTCAGTACTGACCCTCTGACAGTGCAGCACTCCCTCAGTACTGACCCTCTGACAGTGCAGCACTCCCTCAGTACTGACTGTCTGACAGTGCAGCACTCCCTCAGCACTGACCTGCTGACAGTGCAGCACTCCCTCAGTACTGACCCTCTGACAGTGCAGCATTCCCTCAGCACTGACCCTCTGACAGTGCAGCATTTCCTCAGCACTGACCCTCTGACAATGCAGCGCAGCACTCCCACAGTGCTGAGCCTCTGACAGTGTAGCCCTCCCTCAGTACTGACCCTCTGACAGTGTAGCTCTCCCTCAGTACTGACCCTCCGACAGTGCGGCGCTCCCTCGGTACTGACCCTCTGACAGTGCAGCTCTCCCTCAGTCCTGACCCTCTGACAGTGACGCACTCCATCAGTACTGTCCCTCTGACAGTGCAGCTCTCCCTCAGTGCTGACTCTCTGACAGTGTAGCTCTCCCTCAGTACTGACCCTCTGACAGTGCAGCACTCCCTCAGTGCTGACCCTCTGACAGTGTGGCTCTCCCTCAGTACTGACCCTCTGACAGTGTAGTACTCCCTCAGTACTGACCCTCTGATAGTCCGGCTTTCCCTCAGTCCTGACCCTCTGACAGTGCAGCACTCCATCAGTACTGTCCCTCTGACAGTGCAGCTCTCCCTCAGTGCTGACCCTCTGACAGTGTAGCTCTCCCTCAGTACTGACCCTCTGACAGTGCAGCACTCCCTCAGTGCTGACCCTCTGACAGTGTGGCTCTCCCTCAGTACTGACCCTCTGACAGTGCAGCACTCCCTCAGTACTGACTGTCTGACAGTGCAGCACTCCCTCAGCACTGACCTGCTGACAGTGTAGCTCTCCCTCAGTACTGACCCTCTGACAGCGCAGCACTCCCTCAGTACTGACCCTGTGACAGCGCAGCACTCCCTCAGTACCGACCCTCCGACAGTGTAGCTCTCCCTCAGTACTGACCCTGTGGCAGTGCAGCACTCCCTCAGTACTGACCCTCTGACAGTGTAGCTCTCCCTCAGTGCTGACCCGGTGACAATGCAGGACTCCCTCAGTGCTGACCCTCTGACAGTGTGGCTCTCCCTCAGTGCTGACCCTCTGACAGTGCAGCATTCCCTCAGCACTGACCCCCTGACAGTTCAGCATTCCCTCAGTACTGACCCTCTGACAGTGCAGCACTCCCTCAGTGCTGACCCTCTGACAGTGTAGCTCTCCCTCAGTACTGACCCTCTGACATTGTAGCTCTCCCTCAGTACTGACCCTCTCACAGTGCAGCTCTCCCTCAGTACTGACCCTCTGACAGTGCAGCACTCCCTCAGTACTGACCCTCTGACAGTGTGGCTCTCCCTCAGTGCTGACCCTCTGACAGTGCAGCATTCCCTCAGTACTGACCCTTCCGACAGTGCAGCTCTCCCTCAGTACTGACCCTCTGACAGTGCAGCACTCCCTCAGTCCTGACCCTCTGACAGTGCAGCACTCCCTCAGTACCGACCCTCCGACAGTGCAGCACTCCCTCAGTACTGACCCTCTGACAGTGCAGCACTCCCTCAGTGCTGACCCTCTGACAGTGTAGCTCTCCCTTAGTACTGACCCTCTGACAGTGCAGCACTCCCTCAGTGCTGACCCACTGACAGTGTGGCTCTCCCTCAGTACTGACCCTCTGACAGTGTAGAACTCCCTCAGTACTGACCCTCTGATAGTGCGGCTCTCCCTCAGTACTGACCCTCTGACAGTGCAGCACTCCCTCAGTGCTGACCCTCTGACAGTGTGGCTCTCCCTCAGTCCTGACCCTCTGACAGTGCAGCACTCCCTCAGTACCGACCCTCTGACAGTGCAGCACTCCCTCAGTACTGACCCTCTGACAGTGCAGCACTCCCTCAGTGCTGACCCTCTGACAGTGTAGCTCTCCCTCAGTACTGACCCTCTGACAGTGCAGCATTCCCTCAGTACTGACCCTTCCGACAGTGCAGCTCTCCCTCAGTACTGACCCTCTGACAGTGCGGCACTCCCTCAGTACTGACCCTCTGACAGTGCAGCACTCCCTCAGTACTGACCCTCTGACATTGCAGCACTCCCTCAGTCCTGACCCTCTGACAGTGCAGCACTCCCTCAGTGCTGACCCTCTGACAGTGTAGCTCTCCCTCAGTACTGACCCTCTGACAGTGCAGCATTCCCTCAGTACTGACCCTTCCGACAGTGCAGCTCTCCCTCAGTACTGACCCTCTGACATTGCAGCACTCCCTCAGTCCTGACCCTCTGACAGTGCAGCACTCCCTCAGTGCTGACCCTCTGACAGTGTGGCTCTCCCTCAGTACTGACCCTCTGACAGTGTAGAACTCCCTCAGTACTGACCCTCTGATAGTGCGGCTCTCCCTCAGTACTGACCCTCTGACAGTGCAGCACTCCCTCAGTGCTGACCCTCTGACAGTGTGGCTCTCCCTCAGTCCTGACCCTCTGACAGTGCAGCACTCCCTCAGTACCGACCCTCTGACAGTGCAGCACTCCCTCAGTACTGACCCTCTGACAGTGCAGCACTCCCTCAGTGCTGACCCTCTGACAGTGTAGCTCTCCCTCAGTACTGACCCTCTGACAGTGCAGCATTCCCTCAGTACTGACCCTTCCGACAGTGCAGCTCTCCCTCAGTACTGACCCTCTGACATTGCAGCACTCCCTCAGTCCTGACCCTCTGACAGTGCAGCACTCCCTCAGTGCTGACCCTCTGACAGTGTAGCTCTCCCTCAGTACTGACCCTCTGACAGTGCAGCATTCCCTCAGTACTGACCCTTCCGACAGTGCAGCTCTCCCTCAGTACTGACCCTCTGACATTGCAGCACTCCCTCAGTCCTGACCCTCTGACAGTGCAGCACTCCCTCAGTGCTGACCCTCTGACAGTGTAGCTCTCCCTCAGTACTGACCCTCTGACAGTGCAGCATTCCCTCAGTACTGACCCTTCCGACAGTGCAGCTCTCCCTCAGTACTGACCCTCTGACAGTGCAGCACTCCCTCAGTCCTGACCCTCTGACAGTGCAGCACTCCCTCAGTACCGACCCTCCGACAGTGCAGCACTCCCTCAGTACTGACCCTCTGACAGTGCAGCACTCCCTCAGTGCTGACCCTCTGACAGTGTAGCTCTCCCTCAGTACTGACCCTCTGACAGTGCAGCACTCCCTCAGTGCTGACCCACTGACAGTGTGGCTCTCCCTCAGTACTGACCCTCTGACAGTGTAGAACTCCCTCAGTACTGACCCTCTGATAGAGCGGCTCTCCCTCAGTACTGACCCTCTGACAGTGCAGCACTCCCTCAGTGCTGACCCTCTGACAGTGTGGCTCTCCCTCAGTACTGACCCTGTGACAGTGCAGCACCCCCTCAGTGCTGACCCTCTGACAGTGCAGCACCCCCTCAGTGCTGACCCTCTGACAGTGCAGCACCCCCTCAGTGCCGACCCTCTGACAGTGCAGCACTCCCTCAGTACTGACCCTCTGACAGTGCAGCACTCCCTCAGTGCTGTCCCTCTGACAGTGCAGCAGTCCCTCAGTACTGACCCTCTGACAGTGCAGCACTACCTCAGTACTGACCCTGTGACAGTGCAGCACTCCCTCAGTACTGACCCTCTGACAGTGTGGCACCCCCTCAGTACTGGCATGGGAGATCCAGTCCGGATTTTGTGCTCGAGTCTCTGGAACTTAAACCTACCATCTTCTGATTCCGAGGCAAGAGACTGAGCGAGCGACCCATTGGACCACAGCTCGCAGTGATCGAGCCTTTTCGAGGCAGCTTTGTTCAACTGTAGAACAGCCTAGGGTGAATCAACTACAAAGATAAAAACAAAAAGCTAAAAGCTACTGCGGATGCTGGAAATCCAAAACAAAAACAGAATTACCTGGAAAAACTCAGCAAGTCTGGCAGCATCGGTGGAGAAGAAAAGAGTTGACGTTTCGGGTCCACACGACCCTTCAACAGAACTGAAGTATAGTTAGGAGAGGGGTGAAATATAAGCTGGTTTAAGGTGGGGGGTCCAGTCCCTTCCCACCTACATCCATGATTCCTCTGACACCTTACGTCACATCAACAATTTCCAGTTCCCTGGCCCCAACCGCTTCCCCTTCACCATGGATGTCCAATCCCTCTACACCTCCATCCCCCACCAGGATGGTCTGAGGGCCCTTAGCTTCTTCCTTGAACAGAGGCCCCAACAATCCCCATCCACCACTACTCTCCTCCGTCTGGCTGAACTTGTTCTCACACTGAACAATTTCTCCTTTAACTCCTCTCACTTCCTCCAAATAAAAGGTGTGGCTATGGGTACCCGCATGGGCCCCAGCTATGCCTGTCTCTTTATGGGGTATGTGGAACATTCCTTGTTCCAGTCCTACTCCGGCCCCCTCCCACAACTCTTTCTCCGGTACATCGATGATTACTTCGGTGCTGCTTCATGCTCTCGTCGGGACCTGGAAAAATTTATTAATTTTGCTTCCAATCTCCACCCCTCCATCATCTTCACATGGTCCATCTCTGACACTTCTCTTCCCTTCCTTGACCTCTCTGTCTCAATTTCTGATGATAGACTGTCCACCAATATCCATTACAAGCCTACCGACTCCCACAGCTACCTCGACTACAGCTCCTCACACCCCGCTTCCTGTAAAGACTCCATCCCATTCTCTCAGTTCCTTCGCCTCCGTCGCATCTGTTCTGATGACGCTACCTTCAAAAACAGCTCCTCTGACATGTCCTCCTTCTTCCTTAACTGAGGTTTTCCATCCACGGTCGTTGACAGGGCCCTCAACCGTGTCCGGCCCATATCCCGCGCATCCTCCCTCACGCCTTCTCCTCCTTCCCAGAAACATGATAGGGTCCCCCTTGTCCTCACTTATCACCCCACCAGCCTCCGCATTCAAAGGATCATCCTCCGCCATTTCCGCCAACTCCAGCATGATGCCACCATCAAACACATCTTCCCTTCACCCCCCTTGACGGCATTCCGTAGGGATCGTTCCCTCCGGGACACCCTGGTCCACTCCTCCATCACCCCCTACTCCTCAACCCCCACTTATGGCACCTCCCCATGCCCACGCAGAAGATGCAACACCTGCCCCTTCACTTCCTCTCTCCTCACCGTCCAAGGGCCCAAACACTCCTTTCAAGTGAAGCAGCATTTCACTTGCATTTCCCCTAACTTAGTCTACTGCATTCGTTGCTCCCAATGCGGTCTCCTCTACACTGGAGAGACCAAACGCAAACTGGGCGACCGTTTTGCGGAACACCTGCGGTCTGTCCGCAAGAAAGACCCAAACCTCCCTGTCGCTTGCCATTTTAACACTCCACCCTGTTCTCTTGCCAACATGTCTGTCCTTGGCTTGCTGCATTGTTCCAGTGAAGCCCAACGCAAACTGGAGGAACAGCACCTCATCTTCCGACTAGGCACTTTACAGCCCTCCGGGCTGAATATTGAATTCAACAACTTTAGATCTTAAACTCCCCCTCCCCCCATCTCCACCCCGTTTCTTCCCCTCCCCCCACCCCACCCCACCCCCTGGCTTTTTTTTCAATAATTTATATAGATTCTTCTTTCCCCACCTATTTCCATTATTTTTAAATCTAAAACTAAAACCTTTAGTCTTTCCACCCCACCCCCACTAGAGCTGTACTTTGAATATCCTGTCTTCCATTCTTAATTAGCACTTTTCTCAGACAAAGACCACCACCTTCAACACCTCTTTGACCCTTTTGTCTGTGACATCTTTTGATTATCTGCTCATCTCCACAATCATCACACCCTCAATGTCTCTCTCTCCCCCCACCACCACCACCCCCCCCACCCACCTTAAACCAATTTATATTTCTCCCTTCTTCTAACTATGCTCCAGTTCTGCCGAAGGGCCATGAAGGCTCGAAACGTTAACTGATTTCTTCTCCGCCGATGCTGCCAGACTTGCTGAGTTTTTCCAGGTAATTCTGTTTTTGTTTAGGGTGAATCAACTGATCGCTGTCAATAAAGGCTTTATTTTTCCTTTGTCTTTGGTATGCATGTGTCGCTGGCTGGGCCAGCAGTTATTGCCCATCCCTAGTTGCCCTTGAGAAGGTGGGGCTATCTATACCTTGCTTGTCCTGCTCTCCACTCTTAACTAGCACATTCTTTTAGATAATATCACCACCTTCAACACCTCTTTGTTCTTTTGTCTGTGACATCTTTTGATTCTCTGCTCCTATCACTGCTTGCTTGTCCCAACAACCCCCCCACCCCTTTAACCAGCTTATATTTCACCCCTTTCCTATTTCTACTCAGTTCTGTTGAAGGGTTGTGAGGACTCGAAACGTCAACTCTTTTCTTCTCCGCCGATGCTGCCAGACCTGCTGAGTTTTTCAAGGTATTTCTGTTTTTGTACAGATTTTGCTTGTCCTGCTTTCTATCCTTAATTAGCACATTTCTTAGATAATATCACCACCTTCAACATCTCTCTGTCCTTTTGTCTATGACATCTTTTGGCTATCTCCACCTATCACTGGCCCTCTGTCCAGCTCTACCTGTCCCACCGCCCCCCCCTTAAACCAGCTTATATTTCACCTCTTTTCTATTTTTCCTTAGCTCTGTTGAAGAGTCATACGGACTCGAAACGTTAACTGTGTTCCTCTCCGCAGATGCTGTCAGACCTGCTGAGTTTTTCCAGGTATTTTTATTTTTTGTTTTGCAATATAAATCATCCTGACGGCCTTGATGCTGAAACTGAGTTCCTGTCATGGAAATCAACCCTGCTCTGTCCTGAAGAATATTCTAGATAGTATTTGTGCAGCAGTTTGCATTACATAACGCCTTTAACTTGGTAAAACATCCTGAGGCGCTTGGCAGCCAGGAGCGTAATCCAACGAAACACTGAGCCATGTAAAGAGATTATTAAGTCAGGGTGACCAAAGTCCTGGTCCAAGGTTTAGGTTTTAAGGAGCGGTAGAGAGGTCGAGTGGCATAGCAAGGAAATTCCGGAGCCTGGGGCCTAGGCAGATGAAGGCATGGCCACGAATAGCAGAACAATTAAAATCAGGGAAGCTCAAGTGACCAGGATGAGAGGAGCACAGAGATCTCAGAGAGTTGTAGGGCCGGAGGAGATTACAGAGATAGGGAGGGGTGAGGTCATGGAGAGATTTGGAAATTTTAAAATCATAGCGTTGCCTGACTGGGAGTTGGTGTAGCTCGGCGAGCACAGGGGTGATGGGAGAACCGAGATGTTGGAAACCTTTTTGGAAATTCTATTTGGGGGAGAATGCAAGGAGAAGGCTGGCAGGGTCTTGGTGTCTGTACCACCCCCAGCCCAGTAAGGGGCAATGCATAGGAATGCATAGGTCCTGTTGAATTTTATCCCCACTATCTTTCACTGTCATCATAGACCTGGTTTTCTCCGGGATCGTGTTGTGTCAGCCGTGAGGATTCCATTACAGGGATCCCTCCCAATAACCAATAACATCGCACCTCCCCATCCCTCCCAACAGCCAATAACATCGCCCCTCCCCATCCCTCCCAACAGCCAATAACATCGCCCCTCCCCATCCCTCCCAACAGCCAATAACATCGCCCCTCCCCATCCCTCCCATGATCCTGTCTCCCCCTCCCCACCAACCCGCCTGATCCTGTCTCCCCCTCCCCACCAACCCGCCTGATCCTGTCCCCCCCCTTCCACACTAACCCGCCTGATCCTGTGCCCCCCTCCCCACCAACCCGCCCAACTCTGTCCCCCCCTCCCCACCAACCCGCCTGATCCTGTCCCCCCCCTCCACACTAACCCGCCTGATCCTGTGCCCCCCTCCCCACCAACCCGCCTGATCCTGTCCCCCCCTCCCCACCAACCCGCCTGATCCTGTCCCCCCCCTCCCCACCAACCCGCCTGATCCTGTCCCCCCCCTCCCCACCAACCCGCCTGATCCTGTCCCCCCCCTCCCCACCAACCCGCCTGATCCTGTCCCCCCCCTCCCCACCAACCCGCCTGATCCTGTCCCCCCCCTCCACACTAACCCGCCTGA
>NW_027599206.1:0-29912 GCF_964194155.1 Cetorhinus maximus | reverse complement strand
TCACTGGAACAATGCAACAAGCCAAGGACAAACATGTGGGCAAGAGAGCAGGGTGGAGCAGGGAGGTTGTTAAAATGGCAAGCGACAGGGAGGTCTGGGTAATGCTTGCGGACAGACCGAAGGTGTTCTGCAAAGCGGTCACCCAGTCTGCGTTTGGTCTCTCCAATGTAGAGGAAACCGCATTGGGAGCAACGAATGCAGTAGACTAAGTTGGGGGAAATGCAAGTGAAATGCTGCTTCACTTGAAAGGAGTGTTTGGGCCCTTGGACGGTGAGGAGAGAGGAAGTGAAGGGGCAGGTGTTGCATATTTTGCGTTTGCGTGGGGAGGTGCCATAGGTGGGGGTTGAGGAGTAGGGGGTGATGGAGGAGTGGACCAGGGTGTCACGGAGGGAACGATCCCTTCGGAATGCCGCAAGGGGAGGGTGAAGGGAAGATGTGTTTGGTGGTGGCATCATGCTGGAGTTGGCGGAAATGGCGGAGGATGATCCTTTGAATGCGGAGGCTGGTGGGGTGATAAGTGAGGACGAGGGGGACCCTATCATGTTTCTGCGACAGTCGCTTTTGCTGCCCATCAAAGACATGCCCACTATTCGGTTCTACTAGAGTTGAGGTGGCTGAGTATTGGGCGGGATGGACATAGGCAACCGTTGCAATTCTGCCCAATGTACCAACTCGCCGTGGGACAGTCCAACATCTCACTTTCAGTTCCACTCTGTTAGCTCCCTCTATACCTAAGCATTGGTAAAGGTATAGAGAATCCAGTTTATTCCTCAACATTTCCTAGATTAGAATGAGTGCAGTTAAACACCACATTGTATTAGGGGTGAACTGGCCACAGGAAGGGGCGTAAGGTACTCGGAATGAAACCTGCCACCTATTATATTCTTCACCTGATACTCAACTCCATTGACTTCAATGTAAGGAAATGACAATTTTCTCTCCCATTTTTCTTTCTCCCATCTTTCTCTCTCTCATTTCTTTCTCTGATTTCTTTCTCTCGCTTATTTTTTCTCCCTCATTTCTTTCACTCACTCCTTTCTTTATATCTCAATTCTTTCATTTCTTTCTACCTTTCACTTCTTTTCTTTCCCTCTTCCACTTATATTTCTCTCTCCTTTCTCATTTCTTTCTCTCTCATTTTCCCATCATTTCTTTCTTTCTTTCATTCATTTCTTTCTCGATCTCATTTTTTTCTTTTGCGTTTTGTTCTAATTTCTTTCTTCGTCATTTTGCTCCTTTATTTTTCTCACATTTCTTTTTCTTGTATTTACCTTTCATTTCTTTTCTCTTTCTTTCTCACTTCTTTCTCTAATTTCTTTCTCTCTCATTTTTTTCAGAATGTCTTTTCTCTCATTACTTTCTCCCTTATTTATTTTTCTCACTTTGTTCTGTTTTCTTTCTCATTTCATTCTTTCATTTTTTCATTGTCTCATTTCTCTCTCTCCTTTATTTCTCACATTTCTTTCACTTTTTTATTCTGTCTCATTTTTTTTCTCTCTAATTTATATGTCTCATTTCTTCTGATTTTTTTCTCCCTCCCATTTCTTTCTTTCATTTCTTTTTCATTCTCATTTCTTACTCGCATATTTCTCTCCTTTCTCTCTTTCTCTCTCCGTTATTTCTCTCTCTCCTTTCTTTCTCTTTCCTTCCTCTCTCCTTCCTTCCTCTCTCATTCCTTTCTCTCATTTTCCTCTCACTTTCTTTTCACGCTCATTTCTTTCTCCTTCAACTCATTCTTTGTTGTTTCCTTCTTTCTTTCCTTTCCTTCTCTAGTCTTCTCTCTCTCATTTCATTCAATCCCATTTCTTTCTCCTTCGTTTCTTTCTCTTTCATTCAGTCTCACTTCTTTCTCGTTCTCTAATTTCTTCTGATTTTTTTCTCTCCCTCATTACTTTTTCTCACCTGTTTTTTCTTTTCTTTACTTCTATTGTTACTTTCTCTCCTTTTTCTCTTCTTCCCTTCTCTCGCCTCTTTCCCTCTCACTTCTTTCTCTCAATATAATCTCATTTCTTTCTTTCGTTTATTCCTCTCTTCTTTTTTTCTTATCTCTTTCTATTTGTTTCTTTCTCGCTTCCTCATTTCCTACATACAAACATATAAATTAGGAACAGAGGTAGGCCATTCGTCCCATCGGGCCAGCTCCGCCATTCAATAAGATCATGGCTGATCAGTTTGTATTACCAATTCCACATTCCCATCTACCCATCAATAACCTTTGATTCTCTTGCCTAACAAGAATCTATCTACCTCCGTCTTAAAGGTATTCAATGACCTCCCCCTCCACCGCCTTCTGGGGCAGAGAGTTCCAAAGTCGCACAACCCTCTGAGAGAAAAAGATTCTCCTCATCTCTGTCCTAAAAGGGTGCCCCCTAGTTCTGGACTCACCCACAAAAGGAAACATCCTGTCCACGTCCACCTCGTCAATAAGTATTTAGATGAGCACTTGAAATGCCATACATACTGGGCTATGGGGCAAGTGCTGGAAAATGGGATTGGAATAGATAGGTGCTTGATGGCCGGCATGGACACAATGGGCCAAAGGGCCTGTTTTTGTGCCATATAACTCTATGACTCTATGACTAAGACTGTTCAGGATCTTACATACTTCAATCAAGTTACCCCTCACTCTTCTAAACTCCAGTGGAAACCAGCCCAGCCTGTCCAACCTTTCCTCATAATACAATCCACTCATTCCAGGTATCAACCTAGCAAACCTCTCCTGAACCATCTGCAATGCATTAACATTCTTCATTAAATAAGGAGACCAAAACTGTGCACAGTATTTGAGATGTGGTCTCACCTCTATACACTTAATACACTCTAGCATCTTTCTCTCTGGTAGTACAGAACTTGAATCTTGCTGAAAAAAAGACATGTTGAAGCTTTTCATCTTTGTTTTTATTCAGTCACAGGATGTGGGCATCACTGGCCAGGCCAGCATTTGTTGCCCATCCCTAATTGCCCTTCAGAAGGTAGTAGTGAGCTGCCTTCTCGAACCACTGCAGCCCATGTGGTGTAGGTACACCCACAGTGTTGTTAGGGAGGGCGTTCCAGGATTTTGACCCAGCAACAGTGAAGGAACGGCGATATATTTCCAAGTCAGGATGGTGAGGGGCTTAGAGGGGAATCTCCAGATGGTGGTATTCCCATCTATCTGTTGCCCTCGTCCTTCTAGGTGGTAGAATTCGTGGGTTTGGAAGGTGCTGCCGAAGGAGCCTTGTTGAGTTTCTGCAGTGCATCTTGTAGATAGTACACACCACTGCTACTGCGTGTCAGTGGTGGAGAGAGTGAATGTTTGTGGATGGGGTGCCAATCAAGCGGGGCTGCTTTGTCCTGGATCGTGTCCAGCTTCTTGAGTGTTGTGGGAGCTGCACTCATCCAGGCAAATGAAGAGTATTCTATCACACTCCTGACTTGTGCCTTGTAGATGGTGGACATGCTTTGGGGAGTCAGGAGGTGAGTTACTCATCGCACGATTCCTAGTCTCTGACCTGCTCTTGCAGCCACAGTATTTATATGGCTAGTCCAGTTCAGTTTCTGGTCAATGGTCACTCCAGGATGTTGATAGTGGAGGATTCAGTAATGGTAATGCCATTGAAAATCAAAAGGCAATGGTTAGATTCTCTCTCGTTGGAGATGGTCATTGCCTGGCACCTGTGAGGCATGAATGTTACCACTTGTCAGCCCAAGCCTGGATATTGTCCACATCTTGCTGCATTTGGACATGGACTGCTTCAGTATCTGGTATTCTTGCAAATTGTCCTGATGAGTGCAAGACAAAAGGCTTCGATTTGTCTCTTTTTTCAGCAATATCTTTCTCTCTGTCATTTCTTTCTCTCCTTTATTTCTTCCTCTCTCGTTTCTTCCTCCCTCATTACTTTCTCAATGCTCTCTCTCTCACTTCATTCCTTTTTTTTCTCTCTCCTTTTTTCCTGTCCATTTCTCTCCTTCACTCTCTCACTTCTTTCTTTTTCATGTTTCTTCCTCTCTGTCCCTCCTTCTATTTCATTCCTTTCTTCCTCATCTCTCTCTGTCTTCCTTCCTCTCTGTCCCTCCTTCTATTTCATTCCTTTCTTCCTCATCTCTCTCTGTCTTCCTTCCTCTCTGTCTCTCTTTCTATTTCATTCCTTTCTTCCTCATCTCTCTCTGTCTTCCGTCCTCTCTGTCTCTCTTTCTATTTCATTCCTTTCTTCCTCATCTCTCTCTCTCTGTCTTCTTTTCTCTCTGTTTGCCTTATTTCCACCGTACCTTACAAAGCTCAGTGACCCCTTTCACAGAGCTGCTGCTTGAACAGGCTCAGCGAGCACCACATCCTGCTGACACTGGCTTAGCCACCGCTGGCTCAGTGGGTGCCAGCCCCTCTTCCTGACCTAGATAGGCTGCCTGTTCCCTGGCCAGGCAGCCAAGCTGTTTCCGAGCCCTCTCCACCACCCTCCTCACGGTTTCATTGGGGCTGGAGGCTTCGATGGCCAAACTTCTGCTGACACTGGGGACAGAGGGGACCGTTCTTGGGCTGGCCAGCCGGAGGCAACTTCGGCAGAAGCTGTGGCCGCACCAGGGGAGGAGAGGGGGGTGGATGGTGGTGCTCGCTGGGTTCCGGAGAGTTCAAGTCCGCCTGGACGGGTTGCTTCATTCAGCACCGCCTGCTCTGGGTTTGTGGCAGCCATTTCACAGAATCACACAGTGCAGAAGAGGCCCTTCGGCCCATCGAGTCTGCGCCAACACGTGAGAAACACCTGACCTACCTACCTAATCCCATTTACCAGCACTTGGCCCATAGCCTTGAATGTTATGACGTGCCAAGTGCTCATCCAGGTACTTTTTAAAGGGTGTGAGGCAACCCGCCTCCACCACCCTCCCAGGCAGCACATTCCAGACCGTCACCACCCTCTGGGTAAAAAAGGGTTTCCTCACATCCCCCCTAAACCTCCTGCCCCTCACCTTGAACTTATGTCCCCTCCTGACTGTTCCCCTTAGTTTAAAGTTTCCTTCAACTAAGGGGAACAGCTGCTCCCTATCCACCCTGTCCAAGCCCCTCATCATCTTGTACACCTCGATCAGGTCGCCCCTCAGTCTTCTCTGCTCCAACAAAAACATCCCAAGTCTATCCAACCTCCCTTCATAACTTAAATGTTGCATCCCAGGCAACAAGGTGAGCGACTGACCCCCAAAGGTTTCAACTTCCCCCAGGAAGTTGGGCAGCACGTGGAGAAGGAGGAGGAGTCTGTGCTTCATCCCGCGTTGCACGCAGTTCACTCCAACAGGGGGATTAACAGACCGGGGGCACGGTTAGCACAAAGCAGAATGGCTCCACGCACTCCAGGTCACGGAGACTGACAGCAGCAATAACCAGAGGAAAGGTTATCAGAAAAAACCCTGTGAAGCCTGGAAAACGTGTCCGAACTGGTCACATGTACCTTCAAGTGGAACTCCGCTATTACTGGCACCAGGAATTTGGAACATTCTGTTTCGGGATTGTCCATAAGCTGGCGTACTCCTGGCCTGGTGGACGGCTTCCTGAACTTGTCATTCGACGCTGCTTCTGCCTTCCTTTCACACTGACATTCAGAGGCATCCGCTGCCTGTCGCATGCCAAGCGACACCAAGGGCTGGGCACAGGGCAGGGCTGAGACTGAGGCAGGACCGGGGTAGTGGGGGGGTGGTGGGGAAGGGGGTGTCAAGAAGCAGAGCGGAAGAGTCAATGGCTGTGCGGGCGCTGTTCAGATATGGTGCCCAGATGTTGGAGCCCATGAGGAAACCGGGGTGGGGGTGAGAGGGGGCTGGTGGGGGGGGGTGGTGGTCACTTCCTGCCCACCCTCCACGAGACTCGCTGTGCTCCTCGCGGTTGCCTAATTAATGAGCTGAACACGTGATCAGCTGCCCCGCTCTCCAGCGGAAGTCACTCCGACTTCTGCTCCCGCCACCAGGCTGAGTTTCCAGAACAGGAAAATTCCTAGTTGGGATGGTGTTGTTGGGGGAAGGAAAGGGTTAAGATGCAACCGCTCCACCCAGGGCATTACTTAATGCCTGATTCATCACAATGAGGGGCATACCTCGGACTGACCACTGAGACAGACTCTGTATCGCAGTGAACATAAGCAACCAGTATTATTGCGAGTATGTACTATTGCTTAGTGGTTTAATAAAGGTGTATCACCTTCGGTGAAATTTCATCCAAGTTGTTGTGTCAGTGATATCCAGAGTAAAGACAAATGAACCTTTAGACCAGATTAGGGGGGGAAAGGGGGTCTTACAGTAAGGAGGATGCAAAGAAAATTCAAGGGCGTTTGGAGAGGCTAAGCGGGTGGGCAAAGATTTGGCAGGCAGGGCACAATGCGGAGAAATGTGAGGTCATCTACTTTGAAACGATAAACAGAAATGCAGAGTATTTCTTAAATGGTGAGAGGTTGGGAAGTGTTGATATCCAAAAGGACCTGGGCATCCTTGCCCATGAGTCACTGAAAGCTAACATGCAGGTACAGCACGGAATTAGGAAGGCAAACGGTATGTTGGCCTTCAATGCGAGGGGATGCCAGGGTTAGGGTTAGAGTTAGGGTTTGTGCTAAGGTTAGGTTTGAAGTTAGGGTTGGAGATTCTGCCCTGTATTCGAGCCAGGGTTAGGGTCAGGGTTTGAGTTAAGTTTCGATATCTGTCATGTATTTCTGGCAGCAGATGTATTGCTTCATGGCAACTCATTCCCCCAACACATAACTAGTCATACTGAACCATTCCCTCTGTGCCACCTATGTCTAAATCCATTTCCCACATCTGCAGCAATCGTGGAGCACAACGAAATGACAAGGATCATTTTGAGAGCTCCTCAGACAAGAAATGTACTGGGCAGTGATTAGATAAGTTACTCTATCTGAACTTCATGATGTACGGGTGGGGGGCAATGTTTGTGAAAAAATTAAAATAAAACAAGAACAACCGAAATCTGAAATGGGAATATATGAAATGCATTTCACACCAATCTGCTTCTGACTGGTCCACATTTCTGAATGATTTTGATAAAAGATCTGGCCTAAGTATTGAAATGTGTATGTGTGTGTGTGTGTTATATAAATGCTGCCTGCCAAGCGTATACATTTTAGAATCGTAGAATTAGGCCATTTGGCCCATCATGTCTATCCTGACTCTCTAAAAAAGCAATTCCGCTCGTGACACTCCCCGCTCCCCACACCACCCCTACGACCTTCTCCCTATAACCCTGCACATTCTTCCTTTTCAGATAATAATCCAATTCCCTCTGGAAAGCCTCGATTGACCTGCCTCCACCACACTCTCAGGCAGTGCATCGCAGATCCTAACCACTCGTTGCACTAGCCTTTCACCCCTGTGTCTGGGTTCTGTTCATCCCAGACTGATGGTGATGAGAGCCTCCCCTATGTGCTGGCAGGGAGGGCCCCAGGGGAAATAACTGATTTGGTTGGGTCTCAATCCAGTTGTGAGTGGACTTGGTAATGTGCTGCTCGTAACTGTTCTGAATTTGTCCCGGTCTCGTGTTGTCACTCAAAGAGTTAGGCCTGTGGTGGAGAGAATAATGCCATACTGGTACAGGAGCTTCAGGATGAGGCATGTCATTGGGTGCAGAGTGGAAGGAGCTTTACTCTGTTTCTGGCTGTGTTTCCTGAGCTGGGTGTGCTAGTCACTGACAATGGGTGGGTTTGGTGAGGCAGGGGGATGGCGGAGTTGGAGGGAGGAGAGGGGGTAGTTGGGGGGCTGCAGTGGGTGAGGTGAGATTTTGACCAGCACCCTGTCTGAGTGGCAAGTTCCCAGAGGGTGTGGGTGCTGGCAGGGCTACAGCACCAAGGCACTGATGCTCCCTTCAAGCAGGGTTTCTTTTTTCAGGTTTACAATACATAGACGGTCATTCTGGAAATGTGAGCGTTGCTGGTGAGGTCAGCATTTTTATTGCCCATCTCCTAGTTTCCCTTGAAAACGTGGTGGTGGGCCACTTTCTCGAACTGCTGCAGTCCATGTGGTGGAGGCTCCTTTCACAGTGCTGCTAAGAAGGGGGAAATTCCAGGATTTTGACCATGCATGGTGACGGAATGGTGATGTATGCTCAAGTCGAAATGATGTGCAACTCAAACGTGAACTTGGTGGTGATGGTGTTCCCACTATCCTTGCCTTCAAAGTAGCTTTTTCCTACTGTTTCACATGATGTGGGTGTCACTGGCTGGGACAGCTTTATTGCCCATCTGTAATTTCCCTTGAGAAGGTAGTCGTGAGCTGTCTTCTTGACCAGCTGCAGTCCATGTGGTGTAGGTACACCCAAAGTTCTGTTGGGGAGTTCCAGGATTTTGACCTGGCGACAGTGATATATTTCCAAGTCAGGATGGTGTGTGGCTTGGAGGGGAACTTGCAGGTGGTAGTGTTCTCATGTGTCTGCTGCCCTTGTCCTTCTGGGTGGTAGAGGTCATGAGTTTGGGAAATGGTGTCGAAGAAACCTTGATGAGTTGCTGCAGTATAATCTGTAGATAGCACCCACTGCAGTCACAATGCACTGGTAGCGGAGAGAGTATACATTTACGATAGACTTTAGAAACATTGCTAAGTGCTTGCTTACCTAAGTGGATTTTTTGTGTTCAGGAATCATCATGTCGAGCAAGAAAACAAGAGAAAATAACACCAACACAAACTCAATAAATGCTGGAAAAACTCAGCAGGTCTGACAGCATCTGTGGAGAGTCGTACAGACTCGAAACGTTAACTCTGTCTTTCTCTCCACAGATGCTGTCAGACCTGCTGAGTTTTTCCAGCACTTTTTGTTTTTGTTTCAGATTTCCAGCATCTGCAGTATTTTAACTTTATATAAGAGAAAATAACAGGTTATTTCATCTCCAAAGTAGCTACAGCTACAAATGCTGCAATTCTGGGCACCACCAATTAGAATGTATGTGAAATGAGGAGTCAGGAGGTGAGTTACTCGCTGCAGGATTCCTAGCATCTGACCGGCTCTTGTAGCCACAGTATTTATAAGGCTAGTCCAGTTCAGTTTCTGGTCAATAGTAATCCCCAGGATGTTGATAGTGGGGATTCAGCAATTGTAATGCCATTGAATGTCAAGGGGCAATGGTTAGATTCTCTCTTGTTGGAGATGATCATTGCCTAGCACTTGTGTGGTGCGCAAGTTACTTGCCACTTGTCAGCCCAAGCCTGGATAGTGTCCAGGTCTTGCTGCATTTGGACAAGGACTGCACCAGTATCTGAGAGGTGAAGAATGGTGCTGAACATTGTGCAATCATCAGCGAACATCCCCACTTCTGACCTTATGATGGAAGGAAGGTCATTGATGAAGCAGCTGAAGATGGTTGGGTCTAGGACACTACCCTGAGGAACTCCTGCAGTGATGCCCTGGAACTGTGATGACTGACTTCCAACAACCACAACCATCTTCCTTTGTGCTAAGTATAACTCCAACCAGTGGAGAGTTTTGCCCCTGATACCCATTGACTCCAGTTTTGCTAGGGCTCCTTGATGCCACACGAGGTCAAATGCTGCCTTGATGTCAAGGGCAGTCACTCTCACCTCACCTCGGGAGTTCAGCTCTTTTGTCCATGTTTGAACAAAGGTCAGAAGCTGAGTGACCCTAGTAGAACCAAAACTGAGCACCAGCGAGCAAGTTATTGCTAAGCAAGTACTGCTTGAAAGCCCTGTCGATGACCCCTTCCCTCACTTTACTGATGATTGAGAGTAGACTAATGGGGCAGTAATTGGCCAGGTTGAATTTGTCATGATTTTCATGTACCTGGACAATTTTCCACATTGCTGGGTAGATGCCAGTGTTGTAATTGCACTGGAAAAGCTTGGCTAGGGGCGTAGAAAGTTCTGGAGCACTAGCTTTCAGTACTATTGCCAGAACCCATAGCCTTTGCAGTACCTTCAGCCATTGCTTGATATCACATGGAGTGAATCGAATTGGCTGAAGACTGGCATCTGTGATGGGGACACCCAGAGGAGGCCGAGATGGATCATCCACTCAGCACTTCTGGCTGAAAATTGTTGCGAATGCTTTAGCTTTATCTTTTCCACTGATGTGCTGGGCTCCTCCATCATTGAGGATGGGGATATTTGTGAAGCCTCCTCCCCTAGTGAGTTGTTTAATTGTCCACCACCATTCACAACTGGATGTGGAAGACTGCAGAGCTTAGATCCGATCCATTGGTAATTTTCCTACGCCGTCCTTTTCCAGCAATAGCTTCTTCTTTCAGTAGCTAGGCTCTTTATTTGGAGCTTTTTCTGTCATGTTTTTTACTGTCACCATCGTTGTAGTTCTTAGATGAGGTTGTCCATGGTTATGATTTACAGATATTGCTGGAGGCAAGGCTGTTGGTAAACTTTACCTTCTAAGGAATATCATTGCCAGTACAAGGGTCTATGTAGAGCTGGATCTCAGTGTACACTGTTGTCATGTGACTATATTACTGATGAGGTAGACTATCTATTTATATATTTAACATTAACCCTTCATGCAACACAGTCGTTTCTTGAGATCATCTTCCTCCTCCAGGTACCATGCCACTAAGAGGGCATTGGCAACCATGGACTTCCATTGGATTGGTCCATGACTATGCTTGGCAAAATGCTGCAGTGGTTTTCTGTTAGCCTTCTGCAGTGGCTGACCAGGAAACTCTCCCGCTCTTACTTCCTGCTATCGGGTATACTGCAAGGATTTACAGGCTGTTAATCAACCTGTCTGGTCATGTTATTAATGCACCTTCAGTGGCCATCAAGTCCTGGGGTGGGACTTGAACCTGGAGCTTCTGGCCCAGAGGTAGGGATGCCACCCGCTGCGCCACAAGACCTCCCCTTCTTGACGTCAGGTGGAGCGAATCAACGTGCCTGAAGAGTGCCATCTGTGTAGCTGGGGATCTCAGGAGGAGGAGCTTTATTTTGTACTGTCGGTGATCAGTGCCATCCTGAAGCACTGTAGGACTAGTACAGGTTAACTACAAATCCATGCTGCTTGTACTCACAGCCGGAACAAGCATTAACCGTATAGATACCATATCGTTTCACTTGTGACACAGAGACCTATTTTCAAACAGGCTGAAAATGAAGGCTTAGAATGGGGTCACTTTTAACCTAACTGGCTGGATTGAAATTACACGGGATTGGGTGGAACGCTGAGCGTGCACCCCATCCAATATTAATGTCCAGATTCTAGAATGGAAAGTAAAAGTGGGTAGGGGGTAAACACAGCATTGTACCCAACCACATCAATTTCCCAGCAAGAAGGTTGATTAAAATTGCCCCTATATTTAGGATTTTCATGGAGTTGGAAGGACTCCTAGAGCCATTTAAAAATGGTGGGTGGGACGCGATTCCAGGACCCCTGCCCCCATTCCTGGAACCCCCAGTTTTCACCAGCACAGAATAAGGGTGCAGAGAACGAACCCACACCTTTCATTCCCAACCTGGCTGGCTCCATCCCGGGGATAGGCACCTCCCAGCCCCACTCAATTTTCATGGAGTTGGACCAACTTCTCCATGACTCACAGTTCAGTGATCTCAGAGGACTCATGAATCATCACCTGGATTTGGGAACCTTTTGAAAGGTAAGTTTCAAAAGGTCTTACGCATGTCCGCCATGTCCTTTCCATGCCAATTCATACCCGCACCTCCATGGCCCTTTGCCTCTATGCCAACTCATGCCTCCCCAATCACCCCCAATGGCACCTCATACTCTCCATGCCAACTCATGGCCCTTCTGTGTCCATTCACCCAGTATGCACTAGGTACAGAACCAATGAACCCAATAGTAACAATTTCATGTGTGAAACTGCTTAGTTAAAAAAAACACTCATTCATAATTCTTGGGAAAAAAAACTTGCACTCTTACAACCCTAAAAAAGTGTAAATCAGGCACACCATTAAAGTATTAATAACTGAAGCTTTAAGCACTTCACAACTCTTAATCTTGTGCAAGTGAACATTGAGACATTGACAAGAGAGGTCACAGAAAAAATAACTTATTATAACCTCATAAAGATGTCAATAGTTCTCTCCAGCTGCATAAACAAGATTCCCAGAGTTAATTCTGCAAGATGGGTTGAAATCCTAGACTCATAAAATGATTAACTCTGGGAGCCTTGATTACACTATCAGCAGATTTCTCATTCAGAACAGGATAAGCTGGAAAATAGAAAAAAAATCTGAGCTTGTGCATCTAATAAGCTTTTCTTTCCGCCTTATTTCTATCTCCAGTGTGGTCAGCTTCTTTCAGAAGATTGGCCTCAGGGGCCCAATCATTTCGTCAGCATCATGTAGCATTTCAAAACCACAATCATCACATTTTGTGTTCAGAGATCCCTTTGTTCCTTTACTCCACCTAGACTTGCATCTTCCCAGTAACAAGGAACATCCCTAATCTTCTTACTGAAAGATACCACCTCACATTTGCCTGTTTTGAACTTCATTTGCCAATTATTTGCCCATTCTGCAAGTTTATTAATGCTCCCCCTGTAATTTGTTGCAGTCCTCCTCAGTATTGACCACCGCCACCAGCCCCCGCCCCACCTGCAAATTTTGAAATTGTGTTTTTGATGCTAAAGTCCAAATGGTTAATGTAAATTGTTAGCAGCCGTGGTCTCAGACTGATCCTTGCGGAACGCCACTTCCCACCTTCTGCCACTCTGAGTAACTACGCTGTACTCCCACTCTCTGCTTTCTGCCTTGGAGCCAGCTAGTGATCCATTCTCTCTGAGTCCACATTCTCTGATTTATTCCCTAATGCATTACTGGTATAGAGATATGAGGACAGCCAAGTGAGAAGTAGCTTTGAAATGAACGTTGTGGGATACTGAGGACCAACATTACACCCGTTCTGACTTAGGACCTGAACCCCTCAACAGTCTGCCCAATGCAGGCCTCAGGCAGTGCTTTCCTTTGATCAAACCTTGTTGAATATAACACTCTGGAAGAAGAAAAGTATGAGCCTGACTGAACAACATGCCTTCAAAGCAATTTCACACTGTGCACTACCTAGCAATTACTGGGACATGCACATTAACATTTCAAGCGAATGTTAGCATTTAAAGAAGAAAAGAGCTGCTTTGCCTGTATCAGGCATGGTTCAGTGGGTAGTGCTCTTGCCCCTGAGCCCAAAGGTTGAGAGTTCAAGGCCTCTTTTCAGAAGCTTGAGTGTGAAACCTAGGCTGACATTTCCTTAGTGGTATTGGGATTGCTGTTGCTTGGCTGAGACAATAAAACAAGGCCTGCTTAGTGTTAAAGATCCCATGGCCATCTCAGAAGAAGAGCAGGTGAGTTCTGGTCAAGGTTTATCCCTAACCCAACATCATTAAAACAGATTGTCATGTTGATGTTTGTGGGACCTTCCTATGCACAAATTAGCTGGCACCTTTCCTGTATTGCAACTGTGTCCACACTTTAAAAATTACTTCACTGACTTTGGAACACCCAGAGGTTTTCTTTCATGGGATGTGAGGATAGCTTTCCAGGTCAGCATTTGTTGCCCATCCTTAATTGTCCTTGAACTAAACATTTCAGATAGGAGGTTAAGAGTCAACCACATTGCTACAGGTCTGGAGTCACATGTACGCCAGACCAGGTAAGGACGACAGATTTCCCTCCCTAAAGGGGCATCATTGAACCAGATGGGTTTTTACAACAATCAGTGATAGTTTCATGGTCACCATTGCTGAATTAGTTTTATATTATCAATTGAATTTAAGTTCCATCTTTTCACCAAACACATCTTCCCTTCCCCCCCCCTTGTGGCATTCCGTAGGGATCGTTCCCTCCGGGACACCCTGGTCCACTCCTCCATCACCCTTACTACTACTCAACCCCCACCTATAGCACCTCCCCATGCCCACGCAGAAGATGCAACACCTGCCCCTTCACTTCCTCTCTCCTCACCGTCCAAGGGCCCAAACATTCCTTTCAAGTCAAGCAGCATTTCACTTGCATTTCCCCTAACTTAGTCTACTGCATTCGTTGCTCCCAATGCGGTCTCCTCTACATTGGAGAGACCAAACGTAAACTGGGCGACCGCTTTGCAGAACACCTGCGGTCTGTCCGCAAGAAAGACCCAAACCTCCCTGTCGCTTGCCATTTTAACACTCCACCCTGCTCTCTTGCCCACATATCTGTCCTGGACTTGCTGCATTGTTCCAATGAAGCCCAACGCAAACTGGAGGAACAGCACCCCATCTTCCGACTAGGCACTTTACAGCCTTCCGGACTGAATATTGAATTCAACAACTTTAGATCTTGAACTCCCTTGTCCATCCCCACCCCCTTCCCGTTTCTTCCCCCTCCCTTTTGTTTTTTCCAATAATTTATATAGATTTGTCTTTTCCCACCTATTTCCATTATTTTTAAACCTATACCTGTAATGTCTTGTCAGTCTTTCCACCCCACCCCCCACTAGAGCTGTACCTTGAGTGTCCTGCCATCCATTCTTAATTAGCACATTCTCTTAGATATTATCACCACCTTCAACACCTCTTTGTTCCTTTTGTCTGTGACATCTTTTGATTATCTGCTCGTTTCACTGCTTGCTTGTCCCTACAACCAACCACCACCCCCCCCCAACTTCTCTCCCGCCACCCCCCCACCTTAAACCAGCTTATATTTCACCCCTCTCCTAATATTACCCAGTTCTGTTGAAGGGTCATGAGGACTTGAAACGTCAATTCTTTTCTTCTCCGCCAATGCTGCCAGACCTGCTGAGTTTTTCCAGGTAATTCTGTTTTTGTTTTAAATTCCATCAGCTGCCTTGGTGGGATTTGGACCCATGTCCCCAGAGCATTAGCTTGGGCCTCTGGATTACTAACCCAGTGACATTACCACTGTGCCATCACTTCCACTGAATGCTGCAAATGGCAGTATAGAAATACATATAACAGGCAATTTATCATGTTATTAACTATTGTAACTGAACTGACCATCTATAAAGTGCAACCTTGAGTCTCCTATTCCAGTTATATGCTTATTACAGTCTGCTATTACACTTCCCTGCTTTCTCCATCAAATCTTTAGGAACTCTTTCACATACAAGCCCACTTCATCCTCTGGAAGTAACCACAACAGTGTCCAGCACCTAAAGGGTACATTCCTTCTGCTATTTCCTCCCATCATCTATGGGTTTTCACTCTTCTATTACAACCTCTCCTTACAATAATTCAGACAGTGTCCCTTCCTATCACCCACATTCAGCTCTGCTACACTTCCAGTTCATTCAAGAATCCACATTATCATTCTCACACAATAGACCTAATATTGCCAAGTTCAATGGGTTCCACTCACATTCTCCTTCACTAAATGATTGCCAGGTTGGTGCCAACTCGAGTGTTTTTATGTGGGAGTGAGACTGATTCCAGCTGACAGGATCACGGCCAGGCAGTAGAACAAACTTTCACCCCTTTAACCTTGGTTCCATTTAGTATCAGGTCCTTTGTGGTGAAACCTTTGTGTCCCTTCTCTGTGGAATAAGTAAATTGGTTATGTTGAGTCAAGAGAGTGCCTGATCTCGCCCTTCCGATTGTCCTGCGTGCTCCTCAACTGAGGCCAACCTAAAACTGTGAGATGGACAAAGCAGAAAGCGTAAAAATATTCGCTTGAGAGAGTTGATGTCCAACACCCCTTCCATGCTTCCAAACTGACTGCAGCTACACAGTCTGTAAGTTTGAAAGGATTGTTACTGTGAGTGAGGGAAGGACTTAACTGAGGCCAACCTACTACTATGAGACAGAAAAAGCAGAAAACTTTAAAAATATTTACTTGCAGGTGTTTGTGTCGAATATGCCTGCATTGCTTCCAAACTAACCGCAGATAAACACTCTGTAAAAATGAACAGTTTGTTACTATTAGCAAGGGAAGGACACAGGATGTCTGTAAATACTATCTTATACATGTATGTGCACAAATCGGAGGTGGCAGTGCAGGTTCAGAAAGTGGTTAATAAAGCATATGGGATTCTGGACTTCATAAACAGGGGTATCAAGTACAAAAGCAAGGGGGTTATGATATCATAAAGTTTAAGTCATCATAAAGTGCTGGTTCGACCTCAACTGGAGTATTGTGTCTAATACTGGGTACCACACTTTAGGAAGTGTGTGAAAGCTTTAGAGAGGGTGCAGAAAAGATTTGTGAGAATGGTTCTGGGGATAAGGGACTTCGGTTAGCTGGGTGGAGTGGAGAAGCTGGGGCCACTTTCCTCAGAGAAGAGAAGGTTGAGAGGAGGTTTGCTAGAGGTGTTCAAATCCACGAGGGCTCTGGAGAGAGTGGATGGGGAGAAAGTGTACCCACTGGTGGAAAGTTGATTTAAGCTGAATGGCAAAAGAACCAAAGGTAGCATGAGGGAGAACATATTTCCGCAGTGTGTGTTTAGGAGCTGGAAGGCATTGCCTGAGAATGTGGCAGAGGTGGGGTCAATCAGGGCTTTCAAAAAGGGAATTGGATAATTAAGCTGAGAGAGCAAAAATTTGCAGGCCAACAGGGAAAAGGTAGGGGAGTGGGACTAGCTAGGTTGGTCTTGCAGAGAGCCAGTGTGGACATGGAAAGGATTGAATGTCTTCCTTCTGTGCCATAACCATTTTATAATATCCAACATTTATGTCCAAGGAACATAATTTAACAGATAATGTGGGATATATCCTAAAGGAGTGAAGACCTTTCATTGTTTTAGAGTTTTTAGACTAGCAATTAGAATTGGCAACATTTACAAAGCAATGTTTAACTGAGACAGAAATGAGCTAATTCCTACATCAGAGTAGCCTATGGAGTATTATATAACGTAAACCTAAACTTTGCTGCAGCAATATTGATAACGCCGATTTCTAGGTTATATTTGCAGGAATTTATGTTGTAGTTCGAAAATCCAATAATAAAAATCTATTTGTCTCTCCACTTCTGGAAATTCAATTCACTGCCTTGCCCAGTATTCACTATATTAGATAAAGCATCGCTTGCACACTGTCAGACATGGAGAGCATGCGTGCTCTCCCGGCGCTAAATATGAGGAAACGATCAATCTCTTGGCTTTTCCTTGGGGGTTTTCTCTGCTTTCCACTGAGCACAGTTTGCAGGGAAGTGCAGGTTTTAAAGTACAGCAGGTGGAGCTAGGAGATAAGAATTTGTATTCAGTAAATGTACAAGCATTACCTCCAAAGTGCTTTACCTTGTACTGGGGGCAGCCTGCCTCTTGAATCCAGAGCGCTCTGGTCTTAAAGCTATTGTGCAGCACAGTGAGTTGATGGCGAGGGATTGAGCAAGATGGGCACTCTTCTATGCCATATGAATTGTTAAATATCTGGCAGGTAATTAGGGATTCAGATGTACTTCTTGTTTATCTCTATGTATCTGATCATTCTTCAACAGCACCTCCCAACTCCAGAGCCTCGACCACCTGGAAGAATGAGGACAGCAGACCACCACCTGAAAGTTCCCGTTAGGAGGCTGTTGGTTACAAAACAGTGTCTCTTAAAGAAGCCTTCATAGTCTTCTGAAGATTAACTGCAAATCTTTCTTAACACTTATAACCATTTACATATGTACATTGCAGGATATAGACTAGGTCTTAACCCTTGCCTGTCCAAAACCAAAACCTGTGTCTGGGTCATGTCCCACATTAACCCACCATGTGCCAAATCTTTATACTGCAGTTCCCCTCCAAGTCACACACCATCCTGATTTGGAACCGTATCGCCCTTTCTTCAGTCCTGGTGCGTCAAAATCCTGGAACCCCCTCCGTAACTGCACTGACCTGTTAAAAACACGATGGGTGGAATTTACCCTCAATATCGTCTGTAATTCCCCACCACCCTGACTGGCTGATGGCACTCGCTGTAAAACGAAACAATAAAGTTAGAGTTTCCGTGCAATGGCAAAATTACAAACTGAAATTCGAGCAGATTACAACAATTTAGCTCGGCAACGGGAATCGGAAATGCGATCAGGAAAATACCCCTCCATCCCTTCGAAATAATACAATGTCCTGTGTTAGGTGGGAGAGTTTCTGACTGCTCAGTGCAGTCGCTGTTGTTTCCTGTAAGGGAACTGCACCTTTGATATTTCCTATGCCTCTGTACTTAAAATTTATGGCATGCAATTGCGTGTAAATCTGTTACACAAGCTTGAAAAACACAACAATGCAGACGACAGTGTCGATGAATTGTGTTGTCTTTAGAATACGTATCTCACACTCACACGTCACAGTCAGTTTCAATTTCTTGATTTAAATTTTCGTTTCCCTCCCACCTTTCCAGCAAGTCATGACTCCTGCTGGGATGTGTTCTGAGATTAGGTCCTTCTGTCTTGGACTCTGGGTGAAGGCTGTGATTTTTAGACAGGCCGTAGACAAACTCTGGTACTTGTTTGACACTTGTTTCTTGGTATTACATCTAAACAGGTTACAGAGTAGGCACGAAGCTCGTAGGCATGATTCCAAGCTCTCTCTCTCTCTCATGACGAACACATGTCATTGGTACATCATCATCTACATTGTAGGTTATCCAAAACCATTTTTTAACCCTTTATACTACAGACTATAGTATGGCAAATTCATGCCGGGGTACAGTACCACTGGCTCCTGCTGGGCTTTTTAAAAATTCATTCATGGGATGTGGCCTTCGCTGGATGGGCCAGCATTTATTGCCCATCCCTAGTTGCCCTTGAGAAGGGGATGGTGAGCTGCCTTCTTGAATCGCTCCAGTCCCTGTGGTGTAGGTACACCCACAGTGCTATTAGGGAGTTCCAGGATTTTGACCCAGCAACAGTGAAGGAACGGCGATATATCTCCAAGTCAGGATGGCGAGTGATTTACAGGGGAACTTCCAGGTGGTGGTGTTCCCATCTACCTGCTGTCCTTGTCCTTCTAGGTTGTAGCGGTCGTGTGTTTGGAAGTTGCTGTCTAAGGAGTCTTGGTGAATTGCTACACTGCATCTTGTAGATGGTGCACACTGCTGCTACTGTGCATCGGTGGTGGAGGGAGTGAATGTTTGTGGATGTGGTGCCAATCAAGCAGGCTGCTTTGTCCTGGACAGTGTCCAGCTTCTTCAGTGTTATAGGAGCTGCACTCATTCAGGCAAGTGGGGAGTATTCCATCACACTCCTGACTTGTGCATTGTAAATGATGGACAAGCTTTGGGGAGTCAGGAGGCGAGTTACTCATCACATGACTCCTAGTTTCTCACCTGCTCTTGTAGCCACAGTATATATATGGCTAGCCCAGTTCAGTTTTTGGTCAATAGTAACCCCCAGGATGTTGATAGTGGGGGATTCAGTGATGGTAATGCCATTGAATGTCAAGGGTCAATGGTTGGACCCTGTCTTGTTGGAGATGGTCTTTGGCTCACACTTGTGTGGCGCGAATGTTACTTGCCACTTGTCAGCCCAAGCCTGGATATTGTCCAGGTCTTGCTGCATTTGGACACGGACTGCTTCAGTGTCTGAGGAGTCACTAATGGTGCTGAACATTGTGCAATCATCAGCGAACATCCCCACTTCTGACCTTATGATGGAAGGAAGGTCATTGATGAAGCAGTTGAAGATGGTTGGACCTAGGACACTACCCTGAGGAACTCCTGCAGTGATGTCATGAAGCTGAGATGACTGACCTCCAATAATCACAACCATCTTCCTTTGTGCTAGTTATGACTCCAACCAGTGGAGAGTTTTCCCCCTGATTCCCATTGACTGCAGTTTTGCTAGGGCATCAGATGTGGCCTTGATGTCAAGGGCAGTTGCTCTCACCTCACTTCTTGAGTTCTGTTCTTTTGTCCATGTTTGAATCAAGTCTATCATGAGGTCGGCATCTGAGTGATCCTGGCGGAACCGGAACTGAGCATCAGTGAGCAGGTTATCGCTTGACAGCACTGGCAATGACAAAAACTAGGGTGATATTACAAAACCTAGACTGGTATTCCCTGGAATACAGAAGGTTAAGGAGTAACTGAATTTACCGTTCATGGCTCCTCAGATACTGAAGTAGTCCATGTCCAAATCCAGCAAGACCTCAAGACCTGGACAATATTCAGACTTGGGCTGATAATTGGCAAGTAATATTTGCACCATACAAGTGCCAGGCAATGACCATCGCCCAACGAGAGAGAATTCACCATCACCCCTTGACGTTCAATGGCATTACAATCACTGAACCCCCACTATCAACATCCTGGGGGTTATCATTGATCAGAAACTGAACTGGACTAGCCATATAAATACTGTGGCTACAAAAGCAGGTCAGGAATCCTGCGGTGAGTAACTCACTTCCTGACTTCCCAACATCAGGAATGTGATGGAATATGCTCTGCTTGTCTGGATTAGTGCAGCCCCAACAACACTCAAGAAGCTCAACACCATCCAGGATAAAACAGCTCGCTTGATTGGCACCCAAACACAAACATTCACTCCCTCTACAATGATGCACAATGGCAGCAGTATGTAGATGCACTGCAGAAGCTCACCAAGGCTCCTGCGACAGCACCTTCCAAACCCACGACCTCTACCATCTAGAAAGACAAGGGCAGCAGATGCATGGGAACACCACCGCCTACAAGTTCTCCTCCAAGCCACTCACCATCCTGACTTCGGAATATATCGTCGTTCCTTCACTGTCTCTGGGTCAAAATCCAGAAACTCCCTCCATTACAGCACTGTGTGTGCCTACGTCAAAGGGACTGTAGAGGTTCAAGAAGGCAGCTCACCACCACCTTCTCAAGGGCAGTTGGAGATGGGCAATAAATGCTGGCCCAGCCCACATCCCATGAAAGAATTTTTTTAAATTATATTCTAACCCTCCAGTTACAAAGGTTAATCTGAAAGCTAAATTCAAAGCCATCAACATAGGATAGTTACCAGGAAATCAAATAGGAAATTCAGAAGAAACTTGTTTAAAATCCTTCCATGATCTCCCCCCTCCCTATCTCTGTAATCTCCTCCAGCCTCACCACCCACCGCAAAATCTGTGCTCATTTAATTCTTGCCTTTTGAACATCCCCGATAGTAATTGCTCCATCATTGGCGGCCATGTCTTCAGCTGCCTAGGCCCTAAGCTTTGGAATTCCCTCCCTACACCTCTCTACCTTTAAGATGTTCCTTAAAACGTACCTCTTTGACTAAGCTTTGGATCACCTGCCCTTATGTGGCTCACTGTCAGATTTTGTTTTATAATTGCTCCTGTGAAGGATCTTGGGATGTTTGATTCAGTTAAAGGCACTATATAAATACACATTGTTGCTGTTGCCAGGGTATTAGAACCTGTCCGATCAGAAATGAAGGAATAACTTATAAATATGTTAAGTGGGAGATTCAGCGCATAATAACCGGGAATAATTGGGAACACACAAGGTTCACAAGGACCTTTGGGGATGGACAATAAATGCTTTACCTGAATGAATTAAAAAGTCCCACCATGACAACATTTTCCCATAAACGTTGTTTATTCAAGAATAATCAAAGAAAGCAGTTCAATTACAACCCTTGAAGATTTCCCATGAACCAATTTGCAAATTAGTTAATACATTTGAGAAAAAACACACATGACAGTAACATACGATTGGGAAATATTTCAAATGGAAGACCCCACTCTTGATGCCACCCTCTGCCCTGATAAGATCTCATTATACTTGGTGTTTACATTAACTAAAACATGCGGAGGAATATTATTTTGAGAGTTCCCTAATGCAATCATTCTCTCCTCATTTTCTCTACCCACCCCCCACATTCTCCCTCCCCATCCTCTCTCTCTCTCTCCCCATTTCCACCATGTGAATCCTCGGGGAATGCCACAGGAGCCCTGCTTTATAAAAGATAGCGAGCAGTGTCAGTGAGTCCCCATTGCAAACTCCGATGGGGTCTGACTACATGTTCTTATACCTATTAGAAGAGTTCTTCATGGTGCCCTAGCCAATATTTAGCTCCCAACCAACGTCATGTTAAAAAAAATAGAAGAGGGGCAAGATTTTTAGTTAGGTGGGTGGGCTCGATCGGCGCGGGAGTGGCCAGCGAATGGCCAATTAATGCCCAGCCAGCGTGAAACGCGCGCTGAAATGCACGGCGCTGCCGGGGTGAGGGCAGGAAGAGGGCGGGCGCAGATGCAAGCGCTGGTGGGCGCGGAACGAAAGCTCCCCGAGGGCAGAGAGCTGCCTCAGGGAGCTGAGGAATTTAAAAGCAACCAATAAAGATATTAAAATCCAGAAAAACACGTCCACGCGTCAGAATCAGTCACCTGATGGTGAAAATTCAGACCATTTAAAAAAAAAATTAGTAACGGAAACCTCATCCCACCCTTGGATGAGGTTTCATCAAAAATGCAAAGACTGCCTGGCGGATTTGCCCGTAAGAAGATGTAACTCTTTCGAGTTATCAACAGATCGCATGTAACTCTTTCGAGTACATTCACAGTTTTTGGTTTCCGGGAGTGGGACATGAACCCACAACCTTCTGATTCAAAGGCGAGGGTGCTATGAACTGAGCCACAGCTGACACCTCGATTTGCCCGTAAGGGTGGACGGACCAGGAAAAATCGGGGACAATTGGAACTTTAATGGGCTTAATTGCCCTCTTAGCTGTCGGCTGGCGCGCTTCCGACTTTTGCACGTGCCCGCTGACCAAAATATCTCACGAGCGCAGGATGACGTCAGGGTGCTCGCCCGCGCGCTGTTTCATGCTCGGGTGGGTCGGGCGCATGCCCGCGCGCCGACCTAAAAATTCGGCCCCAGGTTACCTTGTCACGATCACGTCGTTGTTTGCTGCCAGGTTGCTTTGCACAACATCAATTGTCGCGTTTCCTACATTACAACAGTGGCTGCATTTCAAAAAGTCCTTCACCAACTGTAAAACGCTTTGCGATGTCCTGAGTCAGATGAAGCCAAGTCTTCCTTTTGTTAATATTCCGACCCTGAAAGCATTTGCCACGATCTGAACATAAGGGGCCCAGGTCTTCAGAAGCAGCAATGCTGGGCATATTGCTCACACCCATGAAGTTTTCGGGGCTATGATTATGGCCGGAATTTTCCTTCCCCAGCGCGGCTGAGGCGGGGCTGCCCGGACTTTTGGTGTGACCAGTGGACCCTGTCCCTATAATGCGCATTTTCAGCCAGGACTTTGGATTCCAGCTGCAGCAGAAATTGACCAGCGCAGACCCTCCAGGGCAAGACCGGCGAGCGCAGGAGACGACGGACAAGGAGAGGACGTTTTACGGCATTAGCTGCCATATTCAGGTAAGATTTTAAAGGTCACAAGTCTTTCAATGAGTGGGTGGGTGGGTAGTCAGATCAGGTCGAGTCGGGGAGGCAGTCAGGCTGATTTGGGTCAGTGGGATAGTTGGGTCGGGTGGCTCATCAGGACAGGGGAGTAGAGGTTCGAGTTGGATCAATTGTGGTTCTCAGTTCATTTACACTGATTAATCTTTGAATTACACCAGGGATTAAACTGTGGAACATTTCCAGGGTGAGTATCCAGGTAAATCCGCCAACCCTGAGCTCAGGGTCAGAAACATTTGGGTATTGCCTGTGGCAGCGCAAATAAACCAACTGAAAGTTTAAACCTCCCGGGAAATCACAGCGCGCGCGAGTGTGTCGGGATGTCTGCATGGTCCTGATGTACAACACCGATTTAAATCCAGATTCCACTGTACTGGGCTTCGGAAGATTCGGGCAACTATTTAAAATAAGAAACTTTCCGTGTCTTTGGGGTCTTGGTGAGAGCTAAATTGTACCTCTCCGTGCTCAAGTAAGGGTGGAGTTTCTCAATGAATGTGTCAGTGAACGTGTACAGGTGAGACATGTCATCAGCGTTGTAAAATGACACTTGTCCTCCCTCGTAATCCAGGTAAACACCAACTTTCTTTACTCCCGCTTTCAGAGGCAGAGGTGTAGGAGGCGAGGTCATAGCTTCATAGACTAATACTTCTTCATAGTGTTCATTGAACAGTTGACACATAATAGCCCAAAACCCAGTAGCAGGTTCCTGTTTAGAGTTGTCCCTCCCAGACACAAACTGATAAGCCACACCCAAGCGCCAGCTTTTGTTATTTACCAATGCCACCTCCCAATAGCGTCTTCCTGATGTGAATCCCTCAGGCTCCAGGATGCTTGGCCAGTTGACAGTTTGCCTCGGGTTGCGACAACGAGCTGGCCCACGGTGATACATCATCATATTGAGCAGCTGGAGGCTTCTGCTTACCGTTTCTGCATCGAGTGTCAAAGCAGCTGGAGCTGAAACACAATTGGACTCAAAGATGAAGCTTGTGAGTTAAAGCCTTTGACAGCACATCCCGAATTCATGATTCCTTCTACAAAGAAAGACGAGGGCAGCATGGGACACCATTACTGACTTGGACAATTATCAGTATTCCTCCATTGTCAGCGGGACAGCATCTTGGAACTTCAACTTCAACAGCACGGTGGGATTACCACCCCTCCCCCACCAACACCGACACGGTGGGATTACCCCCTCCCAACAGCACGGTAGATTTACCTCACCCCCCCCAACAGTACGGTGGATTTACCCCAAGTGCAAAACGAGTGTCCTGTCCACCACTGCTTGATGTGCAGCCATTGGCTGCGGCACTTGCTACATTACAGCAGGGACTGCCCCTCAGGGAAGTACTGAGCTGGCCGTCCCGTGCTTTGGGATATCTGTAGGCTTGTGACAGGCCCTACGTAGAGGCAAGTCCTTCCTTCCGAATAAGGTGCTATTACCTGGTTTGAGAACCTTGAACATCTGATTCCAAGCTATGTACTGTAGAGGGCCACAGAACTCTTCCAGGGTCAGATCGACAGAAACACTACTCGTATTTCCAGATTCGCCGCGGCCTGATCTGTTCAAACATTGTTGGATATTTAAACTTTGCAATAAAAATCATTTGAGTTCACGTTACACTCAGTCAGCATGGTACTCTAGTTTAACTCCAGCTACACTGTGCTTTAGGAGCAAACCCTTTTTCATGGGTGATACATTAAGGAAGTTGGTATCGGACTTGGTTGGAAATAGTGTGCAGGGTGAACATACTGTGGTGCAGCCAACAGCTCCTTAAGTAAATACTGCAACATCCCAGAGGGAGGTGGGGGTGTAGTGGTAATGCCATGGACTAGTAATCCAGAGGCCCAGGCTAATGCTCAGGGACACGGGTCCAAATCCCACCACGGCAGCTGGTGGAATTTAAATTCAATTAATAAATCTGGGATATAAAGCTAGTCTCAGTCATGGTACCCATCTGGTTCACTAACTCCCTTTAGGGGAGGAAATCTGCTGTCCTTATTGGTCTGGCCTACGTGTGGCTCCAGACCCGCTGTAATGTGGGAGGTAAATAAAGTTGAGGTAGAGATCTAACTGAATGGCGGGACAGGCTTAAGGAGCTGCATGGCCTCCTCCTCCTGTTCCCATCTTCCAATGGAGGCTAGGGATTAGGTAATACAATGAGGAAAAGGTAGGTGGGGTTTAGTCCTCTCAAAGGATGACATACTAACGATATTATAATGATCCCCTCAATAGAAGGGTCAACGTGATTCACATGCATTGATATAAGGGTTCGTTACATACCTTTCAACAATGGGGGCAGGATTCTGAAATGCAAGGAAGAAAGTCAAGAGAGTTAAGCTTAAATTTAAACTTCTTTGAACTAAAAAATGTGCTTTTGATGAGGATTATTTCTCATTTTATTTCTTTAAACAAAAACTCCAAGAATTAACTAAGCAGAAGTGAACATTGGGATCTGGTCAGCTGCGTCCTCTCGGACTGAACCCAGTTCCACTCCATCCCCTTTCACCTGAGGTTCAGCACTTACATCAGCACCCACCTGATACACAGCGACGCTCATTACCACCTGCAGGAAGCAGATGGCTCAGCAACTGCTACCAATTCTACAATTTAAAAATTGGCTCACCTTTCACACTCAAACAGCCACAATAGGTGAGGGGGGAGGTTGGGGTGGGGTGCAGTGGGGGGAAGAGGTAAGTTGAAGGTAACTCTCTGGACAGGAATCCTACGTGGATTGGAACACTGGTTTGACAACCTGTCCAACGTTGACTTCAATGAAGAGGAAAACGAGGGGCTGAGTATAAAACCAGATCCTGATCCTGTCAGTTCCCCCATAGGTTAGATTAAAAATTGCCCCAACTGCAGAAAGCTGGCACGGACGTGATGGAGTGAATGGCCTCCCTCTGTCCAGTAACCGTTCTATGATTCTAAGCTATTCTATGAACAATTGTTTTGAGTTTCTTTCGTGTTAGTTTAAGGTTATTCTCTGGCAGCGTTCGCTATTCATTCCTTCTCTCCTTAACTGTCCAGTCTTACTTATGAAAATACGAACAAGGAGCGGGAGTAGGCCATTCAGCCCCTCGAGCCTGCTCTGCCATTTAATAAGATCATGGCTTATCTGATAGTAGCCTGAAATCTGCATCCCACCTACACACAGCCCCCCCAATCACCCCTCCTCGCTTACCAAGAATCTTTCCACCTCTGCTTTAAAAATATTCAAAGACTCTGCTTCCACTGGCTTTTCAGGAGGAGAGTTCCAAACACTCATGACCCTCAGTGAAAGAATTTCTCCTCATCTCTGTTTAAAATGGGCGACCCCTTATTTATAAACAGTCACCCCTCGATCTAGATTCTTCCACAAGAGGAAACATCCTCTCCACATCCACCCTGTCGAGACCCCCTCAGGATCTTATATGTCCAGACAGGGACCGGAGACGACATCATAGTAAAATTCCACACCCCGCACCCCCACCCCGTTTACCAAAGAGATCTCATTATCATGCACGAATGCTTGTACCTGCAGCAATAAATCCACATCTTGCACGGACAATGTCTGCTGTATATCAATTATCTCCTGGTTAGATGATGAGCTTTTGTCAGACAATTCCCTCATGTTTTCTTCTACCTTCTGCGTTATGGCATTTTCCTTCTCTTCCAGCTTTGTCATCAGAGCGAGTTTCTCGTTGCTCAGGCACTGCTGCATTTCATCAAACTGAACCTCAATTCTTGCCCGCAGATCGCTGGCTCGTTTCTGTTAATGACCAGAGCTTGCATTTAAGTAGCGCCTTCAATGTCATAAATGCACCCCCACCAAGGTGCTTCACAGGAACAAAATACAATGACGAGCCACATTAGGCTGTGCTTCCCGAACTCTTTCCTGGTCTGACCCCACTGTAACGCCTCAGAATGCGCGCGATCCCAGAGTGAAAAATTGGAGGAGGAGGAGGAGGTGGAGGGGGAGGGGAGGTGTTACAAGTTGTTCAGCGGCTTCGGGGCCCGGAGGTTTCAGTTGTTGTTGGGTTTGCCAACCCTCCCGGAGACTCCCGGGGTCACCCCCCACCCCTCAACCTCCCAGCGGCTATCGAAAACAGTCCAGGTTTTAAAACGAGAGGATTTCCCCATTAAACCGATCGACTCCTGCCCCCAGCAGCCACAGGGGGCGTTTCACCGGACGGCATTCCGCGGGCAGGCGGGCGTGTGACATCGCGGCCCAAGCACCGGGCGGACAGGGCGCATGGGCATCGCTGCCCTGCCCGCTAGCGCCGAGGCGAGTGTGGTGTGGGCCGGAGAGGAGGGAGAGGGGAGGAAGCCCGGCGCTTCAGCAGGGAACAGGCGAGGCCGATGGGTCCCGGCACTGGAGCGCGAGGGTCCGCGCGCACTGGAGCGCGAGGGTCCGCGATTGTCACCGTCAGGCAGGAACAGGCCGGGGTCGCTACCTGCCAGCTGCAGAGCAGAACCCAAGGCGGCTGCTTGCCTGGTGTGTCCCATGCCCGGTGAGGGGGAGGGGGAGGGGGGGAGAGGGAAGGGGAGGGGGGAGGGAGTGGGGGTGGGAGGGGGGAGTGGAGGGAGGGGGAGGGAGGAGGGAGGGAGAGAGAGGGGGGGAGTGGGGAGGGGGAAGTGGGGGGAAGGAGGGGGAAGTGGGGGGAGGGAGGGGGAGTGGGAGGAGGGAGGGGGGAAGTGGGGGGAGGGAGGGGGGGAAGTGGGGGGAGGGAGGGAGGGGGGAAGTGGGGGAGGGAGGGAGGGGGGAAGTGGGGGAAGTGGGGGGTGGGAGGGGGTGAGGGAGAGGGGGGGCGGAGGAGGGGGAGGGGGAGAAGTGGGGTGAGGGAGGGGAGGGAGGGGGAGGGGGAGAAGTGAGGGAGGAAATCATCCTTCAAGAGTCCCCCGGGTGTGTATTTGTGGGTGTCTGCGAGGGAGGGGTCTGAGCTGGAGAGAGGTGGCGGGGCGAGGTCTCAGCGTTAAAGGGCACCTGATCGCGATTCCAGCGGGCACCTGTGCGCAGCGGTGCCTTGAACTGGCCAATTCTAACACAGGAACGTTATCAAAATCTGACACCAAGCCACATCAGTAGACATTAGGACAGGCTTGGTCAAAGGGTTAGGTGTCAAGGAGGGTCTTGGTTGGAAAAGAAAGGCAGAACTGATCGAAGATTAGCCTTGCTGATAGTTGAGGCCTTCTTCCTCTTGAGCTCTCTGCCCCGAGACAGCTCCAGCCCCCACCACAGGTAGGGCAAGGAGGCAGGTCCTGAATCCCAGCTGAGACAGGGATCAAACCCTGCGCTGTTGGCACCAACCTGATCCAGCCAACTGGCTCCGCCAAGGTGTCCAAGTTGCTGCGGCAACATGCACATTGTGGCCTGGAGTTACAAATAGTGACAGTAGAGGTTCCAGTTCCTTTCCATCACATGGGCTGAACAGGAATCTCTCCCACTCTTACCACCAATGGCATGTGTTGGAAGAATTTACAAGTTGATAGTCCACCTGCTTGGCCATGCCATGAACGTGCCTTCCTTGGCTGCCAAGTCCTGGGGTGGGACTCGAACCTGGAGTTCCTGGTTTAGAGGAAGGGACGCTACCTGTTGCTCTACAAGACCTATTGAGACCTAAGAGAGCTCAAATGATGAAGGTAGGGTTGGGTGAGGCTAGGTGTGAGCGCAAATTAATGTGCGCATCGAGTTTCAGCTGATTCATAACTAAACTACATGTTACTTTTTAGAACTGGCTCCTGGTTTTGGTGAGAGCATATCTGTGCTCAACTTTCAAATGCCTCACCTTCAGCCTCTTTAGATTCTCCGTGTCTTCACCCATTGCAACCTGTATTTCTTCAAGTTGTTTCAGTAGAGAATCCATCACTCCCTGTAGCTTTTCCTGAAACAAAGTGGTGAGTGTTGAACAGGGACAGATCTGGTTTCACCCAATTAAGGATGTGAAAGCACTGGACAGGGCACATGAAAAAATATTCACGAGAATCAGGTTCCTCATTCCTGGAGCCAGTTATGTGGATGGACTGGGGCTGTTCTCCTTCAAACAGGAGGTTGAGAGGACATTGGATAGAGGTGTTCAAAATCACAGGGGGTTTAAACAGAGCAGAGAGGGAGAAACTGTTTTCACTGAGGGAAGTGTCAAGGCCAGAGGGCAATGATGTAAGGTGTAATTTTACCGCCCAGAATTAAGGCAGGGATGGGCAATGAATGCTGGTCTTCCCAGCAACATCCACCTCCCATGAAAGAATAAAAAAACCCATCCAACCTCCCCCCCTCCAGCTCCCCCCCACCACCACTACACCCCCCCACACACCCCACCCACCACCACAGCTCCCCACCACCACAACGCCCACAACTCCCCACCGCCCACAGCTCCCCACCACCTTACCACCCAGCACCACCACACCCCCACCACAGCTCCCCACCACCACACCCCCACAGCTACACACCACCACACCACCCAGCACCACCACACCCCCCCACAGCACCCCACCACCACACCACCCACAGCTCCCCACCACGACACCCCCCACAGCAACCCACCACCACACCACCCACAGCTCCCCACCACCACACCCCCACAGCTACCCACCACCACACCACCCAGCACCACCACACCCCCCACAGCACCCCACCACCACACCACCCACAGCTCCCCACCACGACACCCCGCACAGCAACCCACCACCACACCACC
>NW_027599205.1:0-29924 GCF_964194155.1 Cetorhinus maximus | reverse complement strand
AGAGCAGACTGTGCGCGAGATTGAGAGAGCTGACTGTGCGCGAGAGTGAGAGAGCTGACTGTGCGCGAGAGTGAGAGAGCAGACTGTGCGCGAGAGTGAGAGAGCAGTCTGTGCGCGAGAGTGAGAGAGCTGACTGTGCGGGAGAGCGAGAGAGCTCACTGTGCGGGAGAGTGAGAGAGCTGACTGTGTGCGAGAGCGTGAGAGTTGACCGTGCGCGACAGTGAGGGAGCGGACTGTGCGGGAGAGCAAGAGAGCTGACTGTACGTGAGAGTGAGAGAGCAGACTGTGCACGAGAGAGAGAGAGCAGACTGTGCGCGAGAGTGAGAGAGCAGACTGTGCGCAAGAGTGAGAGAGCTGACTGTGCGGGAGAGTGAGAGAGCTGACTGTGCACGAGAGTGAAAGAGCAGACTGTGCGCGAGAGTGAGAGCAGACTGTGCGCGAGAGCGTGAGAGCAGACTGTGCGGGAGAACGAGAGCAGACTGTGCGCGAGAGCGAGAGAGCTGACTGTTCACGAGAGTGAGAGAGCTGACTGTGCGCGAGATTGAGAGAGCTGACTGTGCGCGAGAGTGAGAGAGCTGACTGTGCGCGAGAGTGAGGGAGCAGACTGTGCGTGAGAGTGAGAGAGCAGACCGTGCGCGAGAGTGAGAGAGCAGACTGTGCGCGAGATTGAGAGAGCTGACTGTGCGCGAGAGTGAGAGAGCTGACTGTGCGCGAGAGTGAGGGAGCAGACTGTGCGTGAGAGTGAGAGAGCAGACTGTGCGCGAGAGTGAGAGAGCTGACTGTGCGAGAGAGTGAGAGAGCTGACTGTGCGCGAGAGTGAGAGAGCTGACTGTGCGGGGAGAGCGACAGAGCTTACTGTACGTGAGAGTGAGAGAGCAGACTGTGCGCGAGATGAGAGAGCTGACTGTGCGGGAGAGTGAGAGAGCTGACTGTGCGCGAGAGCGTGAGAGCTGACTGTGCGCGAGAGTGAGGGAGCTGACTGTGTGGGAGAGTGAGAGAGCAGACTGTGTGTGAGAATGTGAGATAAGACCGTGCGCGAGAGTGAGAGAGCAGACTGTGCGCGAGATTGAGAGAGCTGACTGTGCGCGAGAGTGAGAGAGCTGACTGTGCGCGAGAGTGAGAGAGCAGACTGTGCGCGAGAGTGAGAGAGCAGACTGTGCGTGAGAGTGAGAGAGCTGACTGTGCGAGAGAGTGAGAGAGCTGACTGTGCGCGAGAGTGAGAGAGCTGACTGTGCGGGAGAGCGACAGAGCTTACTGTACGTGAGAGTGAGAGAGCAGACTGTGCGCGAGAGTGAGAGAGCTGACTGTGCGGGAGAGTGAGAGAGCTGACTGTGCGTGAGAGCGTGAGAGCTGACTGTGCGCGAGAGTGAGGGAGCTGACTGTGTGGGAGAGCAAGAGAGCTGACTGTACGTCAGAGTGAGAGAGCAGACTGTGCGCGAGAGTGAGAGAGCAGACTGTGCGCGAGAGTGAGAGAGCAGACTGTGCGCGAGAGTGAGAGAGCTGACTGTGCGGGAGAGTGAGAGAGCTGACTGTGCGCGATAGTGAGAGAGCAGACATTGCGCGAGAGTGAGAGCAGACTGTGCGCGAGAGCGAGAGAGCAGATTGTGCGGGAGAGTGAGAGCAGACTGTGCGCGAGAGCGAGTGAGCTGACTGTGCGCGAGAGTGAGAGAGCTGACTGTGCGGGAGAGTGAGAGAGGAAACTGTGCACGAGAATGTGAGATCAGACCGTGCGCGAGAGTGAGAGAGCAGACTGTGCGCGAGAGCGAGAGAGCTGACTGTGCGTGAGAGTGAGAGAGCTGACTGTGCGTGAGAGCGAGAGAGCAGAAGGTGCGCAAGAGCGAGAGAGCTGACTGTGCGCGAGAGACAGAGAGCTGACTGTGTGCGAGAGTGAGAGAGCTGACTGTGCGCGAGAGCGAGAGAGCTGACTCTGCGCGAGAGTGAGAGAGCAGACTGTGCGTGAGAGCGAGAGAGCAGAATGTGCGCGAGAGTGAGGGAGCTGATTGTGCGCGAGAGTGAGAGAGCTGAGAGTGCGCGAGTGTAAGAGAGCTGACAGTGCGCGAGAGTGAGAGAGCAGACTGTGCGTGAGAGCGAGAGAGCAGACTGTGTGGGAGAGTGAGAGCGCAGATTGTGCGCGAGAGTGAGAGAGCAGACTGTGTGCGAGAGTGAGAGTGCTGACTGTGCGCGAGAGTGAGAGAGCAGACTGTGCGCGAGAGTGAGAGAGCTGACTGTGCGGGAGAGCGAGAGAGCTGACTGTGCGGGAGAGTGAGAGAGCTGACTGTGTGCGAGAGCGTGAGAGCTGACCGTGCGCGAGAGTGAGGGAGCGGACTGTGCGGGAGAGCAAGAGAGCTGACTGTACGTGAGAGTGAGAGAGCTGACTGTGCGCGAGAGTGAGAGAGCTGATTGTGCACGAGAGAGAGAGAGCAGACTGTGCGCGAGAGTGAGAGAGCAGACTGTGCGCGAGAGTGAGAGAGCTGACTGTGCGGGAGAGTGAGAGAGCTGACTGTGCACGAGAGTGAAAGAGCAGACTGTGCGCGAGAGTGAGAGCAGACTGTGCGCGAGAGCGTGAGAGCAGACTGTGCGGGAGAGCGAGAGCAGACTGTGCGCGAGAGCGAGAGAGCTGACTGTTCACGAGAGTGAGAGAGCTGACTGTGCGGGAGAGTGAGAGAGCAGACTGTGTGTGAGAATGTGAGATAAGACCGTGCGCGAGAGTGAGAGAGCAGACTGTGCGCGAGATTGAGAGAGCTGACTGTGCGCGAGAGTGAGAGAGCTGACTGTGCGCGAGAGTGAGAGAGCAGACTGTGCGCGAGAGTGAGAGAGCAGACTGTGCGCGAGAGTGAGAGAGCTGACTGTGCGGGAGAGCGAGAGAGCTCACTGTGCGGGAGAGTGAGAGAGCTGACTGTGTGCGAGAGCGTGAGAGCTGACCGTGCGCGACAGTGAGGGAGCGGACTGTGCGGGAGAGCAAGAGAGCTGACTGTACGTGAGAGTGAGAGAGCAGACTGTGCACGAGAGAGAGAGAGCAGACTGTGCGCGAGAGTGAGAGAGCAGACTGTGCGCAAGAGTGAGAGAGCTGACTGTGCGGGAGAGTGAGAGAGCTGACTGTGCACGAGAGTGAAAGAGCAGACTGTGCGCGAGAGTGAGAGCAGACTGTGCGCGAGAGCGTGAGAGCAGACTGTGCGGGAGAGCGAGAGCAGACTGTGCGCGAGAGCGAGAGAGCTGACTGTTCACGAGAGTGAGAGAGCTGACTGTGCGGGAGAGTGAGAGAGCAGACTGTGTGTGAGAATGTGAGATAAGACTGTGCGCGAGAGTGAGAGAGCAGACTGTGCGCGAGATTGAGAGAGCTGACTGTGCGCGAGAGTGAGAGAGCTGACTGTGCGCGAGAGTGAGAGAGCAGACTGTGCGCAAGAGTGAGAGAGCAGACTGTGTGCGAGAGTGAGAGAGCTGACTGTGCGAGAGAGTGAGAGAGCTGACTGTGCGCGAGAGTGAGAGAGCTGACTGTGCGGGAGAGCGACAGAGCTTACTGTACGTGAGAGTGAGAGAGCAGACTGTGCGCGAGATGAGAGAGCTGACAGTGCGGGAGAGTGAGAGAGCAGACTGTGCACGAGAGTGGGAGAGCAGACTGTGCGGGAGAGCGAGAGAGCAGATTGTGCGCGAGAGTGAGAGAGCAGACTGTGCGCGAGAGTGAGAGTGCTGACTGTGCGCGAGATGAGAGAGCTGACTGTGCGGGAGAGTGAGAGAGCTGACTGTGCGGGAGAGTGAGAGAGCAGACTGTGCACGAGAGTCAGAGAGCAGACTGTGCGCGAGAGAGAGTGAGCAGACTTTGCACGAGAGTGAGAGAGCTGACTGTGCGGGAGAGTGAGAGAGCTGACTGTGCACGAGAGTGAAAGAGCAGACTGTGCGCGAGAGTGAGAGCAGACTGTGCGCGAGAGCGTGAGAGGAGACTGTGCGGGAGAGCGAGAGCAGACTGTGCGCCAGAGCGAGAGAGCTGACTGTGCGCGAGAGTGAGAGAGCTGACTGTGCGGGAGAGTGAGAGAGCAGACTGTGCGGGAGAGTGAGAGAGCAGACTGTGCGCCAGAGCGAGAGAGCTGACTGTGCGCGAGAGTGAGAGAGCTGACTGTGCTGGAGAGTGAGAGAGCAGACTGTGCGTGAGAAAGTGAGATAAGACCGTGCGCGAGAGTGAGAGAGCAGACTGTGCACGAGAGTGAGAGAGCAGACTCTGCGCGAGAGTGAGAGAGCAGATTGTGTGCGAGAGTGAGAGAGCAGACTGTGCGCGAGAGTGAGAGAGCAGACTGTGCGCGAGAGCGAGAGAGCAGACTGTGCGTGAGAGTGAGAGAGCTGACTGTGCGGGAGAGTGAGAGAGCAGACTGTGCGCGAGAGTGAGAGAGCAGACTGTGCGGGAGAGCGAGAGAGCAGACTGTGCGGGAGGGTGAGAGAGCAGACTGTGCGCGAGAGTGAGAGAGCAGACTGTGCGCGAGAGTGAGAGAGCTGACTGTGCGTGAGTGTGAGGGAGCTGACTGTACGCGAGAGCGAGAGAGCAGACTGTGCGCGAGAGCGGGAGAGCTGACTGTGCGAGAGAGTGAGAGAGCTGACTGTGCATGAGAGTGAGAGAGCAGACTGTGCGCGAGAGTGAGAGAGCTGACTGTGCGCGAGAGCGAGAGAGCTGACTGTGCGCGAGAGTGAGAGAGCAGACTGTACGTGAGAGCGAGAGAGCAGACTGTGCGGGAGAGCGAGAGAGCTGACTGTGCGCGAGAGTGAGAGAGCTGACAGTGCGCGAGATTGAGAGAGCTGACTGTGCGCGAGAGTGAGAGAGCTGACTGTGCGCGAGAGTGAGAGAGCAGACTGTGCGCGAGAGTGAGAGAGCAAACTGTGCGCGAGAGTGAGAGAGCTGACTGTGCGAGAGAGTGAGAGAGCTGACTGTGCGCGAGAGTGAGAGAGCTGACTGTGCGGGAGAGCGACAGAGCTTACAGTACGTGAAAGTGAGAGAGCAGACTGTGCGCGAGAGTGAGAGAGCTGACTGTGCGGGAGAGTGAGAGAGCTGAATGTGCGGGAGAGTGAGAGAGCAGACTGTGCACAAGAGTGGGAGAGCAGACTGTGCGGGAGAGTGAGAGAGCAGATTGTACGCGAGAGAGAGAGAGCAGACTGTGCGCGAGAGTGAGAGTGCTGACTGTGCGCGAGAGTGAGAGAGCAGACTGTGCGCGACAGTGAGAGAGCTGACTGTGCGGTAGAGCGAGAGAGCTGACTGTGTGGGAGAGTGAGAGAGCAGACTCTGCGCTAGAGTGAGAGAGCAGACTGAGCACGAGAGTGAGAGAGCAGACTATGCGCGAGAGTGAGAGAGCAGACTGTGCGCGAGAGTGAGAGAGCTGACTGTGCGGGAGAGTGAGAGTGCTGACTGTGCGCGAGAGTGAGAGAGCAGACTGTGCGCAAGAGTGAGAGAGCTGACTGTGCGGTAGAGCGAGAGAGCTGACTGTGCGGGAGAGTGAGAGAGCAGACTCTGCGCGAGAGTGAGAGAGCAGACTGTGCACGAGAGTGAGAGAGCAGACTATGCGCGAGAGTGAGAGAGCAGATTGTGCGCGAGAGTGAGAGAGCAGACTGTGCGCGAGAGTGAGAGAGCAGACTGTGCGCGAGAGTGAGAGAGCAGACTGTGCGCGAGAGTGAGAGAGCTGACTGTGCGGGAGAGTGAGAGAGCAGACTGTGCGCGAGAGTGAGAGAGCAGACTGTGCGGGAGAGCGAGAGAGCAGACTGTGCGGGAGGGTGAGAGAGCAGACTGTGCGCGAGAGTGAGAGAGCAGACTGTGCGCGAGAGTGAGAGAGCTGACTGTGCGTGAGTGTGAGGGAGCTGACTGTACGCGAGAGCGAGAGAGCAGACTGTGCGCGAGAGCGGGAGAGCTGACTGTGCGAGAGAGTGAGAGAGCTGACTGTGCATGAGAGTGAGAGAGCTGACTGTGCGCGAGAGTGAGAGAGCTTACTGTGCGTGAGAGCGAGAGAGCTGACTGTGCGCGAGAGTGAGAGAGCAGACTGTACGTGAAAGCGAGAGAGCAGACTGTGCGGGAGAGCGAGATAGCTGATTGTGCGCGAGAGTGAGAGAGCTGACTGTGCGCGAGATTGAGAGAGCTGACTGTGCGCGAGAGTGAGAGAGCTGACTGTGCGCGATAGTGAGAGAGCAGACTGTGCGCGAGAGTGAGAGAGCAGACTGTGCGCGAGAGAGAGAGAGCTGACTGTGCGAGAGAGTGAGAGAGCTGACTGTGCGCGAGAGTGAGAGAGCTGACTGTGCGGGAGAGCGTCAGAGCTTACTGTACGTGAGAGTGAGAGAGCAGACTGTGCGCGAGAGTGAGAGAGCTGACTGTGCGGGAGAGTGAGAGAGCTGAATGTGCGGGAGAGTGAGAGAGCAGACTGTGCACGAGAGTGGGAGAGCAGACTGTGCGGGAGAGCGAGAGAGCAGATTGTGCGCGAGAGTGAGAGAGCAGACTGTGTGCGAGAGTGAGAGTGCTGACTGTGCGCGAGAGTGAGAGAGCAGACTGTGCCCGAGAGTGAGAGAGCTGACTGTGCGGGAGAGAGAGAGAGCTGACTGTGCGGGAGAGTGAGAGAGTTGACTGTGTGCGAGAGCGTGAGAGCTGACCGTGCGCGAGAGTGAGGGAGCGGACTGTGCGGGAGAGCAAGAGAGCTGACTGTACGTGAGAGTGAGAGAGCAGACTGTGCACGAGAGAGAGAGAGCAGACTGTGCGCGAGAGTGAGAGAGCAGACTGTGCGCGAGAGTGAGAGAGCTGACTGTGCGGGAGAGTGAGAGAGCTGACTGTGCACGAGAGTGAAAGAGCAGACTGTGCGCGAGAGTGAGAGCAGACTGTGCGCGAGAGCGTGAGAGCAGACTGTGCGGGAGAGAGAGAGCAGACTGTGCGCGAGAGCGAGACAGCTGACTGTTCACGAGAGTGAGAGAGCTGACTGTGCGGGTGAGTGAGAGAGCAGACTGTGTGTGAGAATGTGAGATAAGACCGTGCGCGAGAGTGAGAGAGCAGACTGTGCGCGAGATTGAGAGAGCTGACTGTGCGCGAGAGTGAGAGAGCTGACTGTGCGCGAGAGTGAGAGAGCAGACTGTGCGCGAGAGTGAGAGAGCAGTCTGTGCGCGAGAGTGAGAGAGCTGACTGTGCGGGAGAGCGAGAGAGCTCACTGTGCGGGAGAGTGAGAGAGCTGACTGTGTGCGAGAGCGTGAGAGTTGACCGTGCGCGACAGTGAGGGAGCGGACTGTGCGGGAGAGCAAGAGAGCTGACTGTACGTGAGAGTGAGAGAGCAGACTGTGCACGAGAGAGAGAGAGCAGACTGTGCGCGAGAGTGAGAGAGCAGACTGTGCGCAAGAGTGAGAGAGCTGACTGTGCGGGAGAGTGAGAGAGCTGACTGTGCACGAGAGTGAAAGAGCAGACTGTGCGCGAGAGTGAGAGCAGACTGTGCGCGAGAGCGTGAGAGCAGACTGTGCGGGAGAGCGAGAGCAGACTGTGCGCGAGAGCGAGAGAGCTGACTGTTCACGAGAGTGAGAGAGCTGACTGTGCGCGAGATTGAGAGAGCTGACTGTGCGCGAGAGTGAGAGAGCTGACTGTGCGCGAGAGTGAGGGAGCAGACTGTGCGTGAGAGTGAGAGAGCAGACCGTGCGCGAGAGTGAGAGAGCAGACTGTGCGCGAGATTGAGAGAGCTGACTGTGCGCGAGAGTGAGAGAGCTGACTGTGCGCGAGAGTGAGGGAGCAGACTGTGCGTGAGAGTGAGAGAGCAGACTGTGCGCGAGAGTGAGAGAGCTGACTGTGCGAGAGAGTGAGAGAGCTGACTGTGCGCGAGAGTGAGAGAGCTGACTGTGCGGGAGAGCGACAGAGCTTACTGTACGTGAGAGTGAGAGAGCAGACTGTGCGCGAGATGAGAGAGCTGACTGTGCGGGAGAGTGAGAGAGCTGACTGTGCGCGAGAGCGTGAGAGCTGACTGTGCGCGAGAGTGAGGGAGCTGACTGTGTGGGAGAGTGAGAGAGCAGACTGTGTGTGAGAATGTGAGATAAGACCGTGCGCGAGAGTGAGAGAGCAGACTGTGCGCGAGATTGAGAGAGCTGACTGTGCGCGAGAGTGAGAGAGCTGACTGTGCGCGAGAGTGAGAGAGCAGACTGTGCGCGAGAGTGAGAGAGCAGACTGTGCGTGAGAGTGAGAGAGCTGACTGTGCGAGAGAGTGAGAGAGCTGACTGTGCGCGAGAGTGAGAGAGCTGACTGTGCGGGAGAGCGACAGAGCTTACTGTACGTGAGAGTGAGAGAGCAGACTGTGCGCGAGAGTGAGAGAGCTGACTGTGCGGGAGAGTGAGAGAGCTGACTGTGCGTGAGAGCGTGAGAGCTGACTGTGCGCGAGAGTGAGGGAGCTGACTGTGTGGGAGAGCAAGAGAGCTGACTGTACGTCAGAGTGAGAGAGCAGACTGTGCGCGAGAGTGAGAGAGCAGACTGTGCGCGAGAGTGAGAGAGCAGACTGTGCGCGAGAGTGAGAGAGCTGACTGTGCGGGAGAGTGAGAGAGCTGACTGTGCGCGATAGTGAGAGAGCAGACATTGCGCGAGAGTGAGAGCAGACTGTGCGCGAGAGCGAGAGAGCAGATTGTGCGGGAGAGTGAGAGCAGACTGTGCGCGAGAGCGAGTGAGCTGACTGTGCGCGAGAGTGAGAGAGCTGACTGTGCGGGAGAGTGAGAGAGGAAACTGTGCACGAGAATGTGAGATCAGACCGTGCGCGAGAGTGAGAGAGCAGACTGTGCGCGAGAGCGAGAGAGCTGACTGTGCGTGAGAGTGAGAGAGCTGACTGTGCGTGAGAGCGAGAGAGCAGAAGGTGCGCAAGAGCGAGAGAGCTGACTATGCGCGAGAGACAGAGAGCTGACTGTGTGCGAGAGTGAGAGAGCTGACTGTGCGCGAGAGCGAGAGAGCTGACTCTGCGCGAGAGTGAGAGAGCAGACTGTGCGTGAGAGCGAGAGAGCAGAATGTGCGCGAGAGTGAGGGAGCTGATTGTGCGCGAGAGTGAGAGAGCTGAGAGTGCGCGAGTGTAAGAGAGCTGACAGTGCGCGAGAGTGAGAGAGCAGACTGTGCGTGAGAGCGAGAGAGCAGACTGTGTGGGAGAGTGAGAGCGCAGATTGTGCGCGAGAGTGAGAGAGCAGACTGTGTGCGAGAGTGAGAGTGCTGACTGTGCGCGAGAGTGAGAGAGCAGACTGTGCGCGAGAGTGAGAGAGCTGACTGTGCGGGAGAGCGAGAGAGCTGACTGTGCGCGAGAGTGAGAGAGCTGACTGTGCGGGAGAGTGAGAGAGCAGACTGTGCGCGAGAGTGAGAGAGCAGACTGTGCGGGAGAGCGAGAGAGCAGACTGTGCGGGAGGGTGAGAGAGCAGACTGTGCGCGAGAGTGAGAGAGCAGACTGTGCGCGAGAGTGAGAGAGCTGACTGTGCGTGAGTGTGAGGGAGCTGACTGTACGCGAGAGCGAGAGAGCAGACTGTGCGCGAGAGCGGGAGAGCTGACTGTGCGAGAGAGTGAGAGAGCTGACTGTGCGTGAGAGTGAGAGAGCTGACTGTGCGCGAGAGTGAGAGAGCTTACTGTGCGCGAGAGCGAGAGAGCTGACTGTGCGCGAGAGTGAGAGAGCAGACTGTACGTGAGAGCGAGAGAGCAGACTGTGCGGGAGAGCGAGATAGCTGACTGTGCGCGAGAGTGAGAGAGCTGACTGTGCGCGAGATTGAGAGAGCTGACTGTGCGCGAGAGTGAGAGAGCTGACTGTGCGCGAGAGTGAGAGAGCAGACTGTGCGCGAGACTGAGAGAGCAGACTGTGCGCGAGAGTGAGAGAGCTGACTGTGCGGGAGAGCGACAGAGCTTACTGTACGTGAGAGTGAGAGAGCAGACTGTGCGCGAGAGTGAGAGAGCTGACTGTGCGGGAGAGTGAGAGAGCTGAATGTGCGGGAGAGTGAGAGAGCAGACTGTGCACGAGAATGGGAGAGCAGACTGTGCGGGAGAGCGAGAGAGCAGATTGTGCGCGAGAGTGAGAGAGCAGACTGTGTGCGAGAGTGAGAGTGCTGACTGTGCGCGAGAGTGAGAGAGCAGACTGTGCGCGAGAGTGAGAGAGCTGACTGTGCGAGAGAGAGAGAGAGCTGACTGTGCGGGAGAGTGAGATAGTTGACTGTGTGCGAGAGCGTGAGAGCTGACCGTGCGCGAGAGTGAGGGAGCGGACTGTGCGGGAGAGCAAGAGAGCTGACTGTACGTGAGAGTGAGAGAGCAGACTGTGCACGAGAGAGAGAGAGCAGACTGTGCGCGAGAGTGAGAGAGCAGACTGTGCGCGAGAGTGAGAGAGCTGACTGTGCGGGAGAGTGAGAGAGCTGACTGTGCACGAGAGTGAAAGAGCAGACTGTGCGCGAGAGTGAGAGCAGACTGTGCGCGAGAGCGTGAGAGCAGACTGTGCGCGAGAGTGAGAGAGCTGAGAGTGCGCGAGTGTAAGAGAGCTGACAGTGCGCGAGAGTGAGAGAGCAGACTGTGCGTGAGAGCGAGAGAGCAGACTGTGTGGGAGAGTGAGAGCGCAGATTGTGCGCGAGAGTGAGAGAGCAGACTGTGTGCGAGAGTGAGAGTGCTGACTGTGCGCGAGAGTGAGAGAGCAGACTGTGCGCGAGAGTGAGAGAGCTGACTGTGCGGGAGAGCGAGAGAGCTGACTGTGCGCGAGAGTGAGAGAGCTGACTGTGCGGGAGAGTGAGAGAGCAGACTGTGCGCGAGAGTGAGAGAGCAGACTGTGCGGGAGAGCGAGAGAGCAGACTGTGCGGGAGGGTGAGAGAGCAGACTGTGCGCGAGAGTGAGAGAGCAGACTGTGCGCGAGAGTGAGAGAGCTGACTGTGCGTGAGTGTGAGGGAGCTGACTGTACGCGAGAGCGAGAGAGCAGACTGTGCGCGAGAGCGGGAGAGCTGACTGTGCGAGAGAGTGAGAGAGCTGACTGTGCGTGAGAGTGAGAGAGCTGACTGTGCGCGAGAGTGAGAGAGCTTACTGTGCGCGAGAGCGAGAGAGCTGACTGTGCGCGAGAGTGAGAGAGCAGACTGTACGTGAGAGCGAGAGAGCAGACTGTGCGGGAGAGCGAGATAGCTGACTGTGCGCGAGAGTGAGAGAGCTGACTGTGCGCGAGATTGAGAGAGCTGACTGTGCGCGAGAGTGAGAGAGCTGACTGTGCGCGAGAGTGAGAGAGCAGACTGTGCGCGAGACTGAGAGAGCAGACTGTGCGCGAGAGTGAGAGAGCTGACTGTGCGGGAGAGCGACAGAGCTTACTGTACGTGAGAGTGAGAGAGCAGACTGTGCGCGAGAGTGAGAGAGCTGACTGTGCGGGAGAGTGAGAGAGCTGAATGTGCGGGAGAGTGAGAGAGCAGACTGTGCACGAGAATGGGAGAGCAGACTGTGCGGGAGAGCGAGAGAGCAGATTGTGCGCGAGAGTGAGAGAGCAGACTGTGTGCGAGAGTGAGAGTGCTGACTGTGCGCGAGAGTGAGAGAGCAGACTGTGCGCGAGAGTGAGAGAGCTGACTGTGCGAGAGAGAGAGAGAGCTGACTGTGCGGGAGAGTGAGATAGTTGACTGTGTGCGAGAGCGTGAGAGCTGACCGTGCGCGAGAGTGAGGGAGCGGACTGTGCGGGAGAGCAAGAGAGCTGACTGTACGTGAGAGTGAGAGAGCAGACTGTGCACGAGAGAGAGAGAGCAGACTGTGCGCGAGAGTGAGAGAGCAGACTGTGCGCGAGAGTGAGAGAGCTGACTGTGCGGGAGAGTGAGAGAGCTGACTGTGCACGAGAGTGAAAGAGCAGACTGTGCGCGAGAGTGAGAGCAGACTGTGCGCGAGAGCGTGAGAGCAGACTGTGCGGGAGAGAGAGAGCAGACTGTGCGCGAGAGCGAGAGAGCTGACTGTTCACGAGAGTGAGAGAGCTGACTGTGCGGGTGAGTGAGAGAGCAGACTGTGTATGAGAATGTGAGATAAGACCGTGCGCGAGAGTGAGAGAGCAGACTGTGCGCGAGATTGAGAGAGCTGACTGTGCGCGAGAGTGAGAGAGCTGACTGTGCGCGAGAGTGAGAGAGCAGACTGTGCGCGAGAGTGAGAGAGCAGACTGTGCGCGAGAGTGAGAGAGCTGACTGTGCGGGAGAGCGAGAGAGCTCACTGTGCGGGAGAGTGAGAGAGCTGACTGTGTGCGAGAGCGTGAGAGCTGACCGTGCGCGACAGTGAGGGAGCGGACTGTGCGGGAGAGCAAGAGAGCTGACTGTACGTGAGAGTGAGAGAGCAGACTGTGCACGAGAGAGAGAGAGCAGACTGTGCGCGAGAGTGAGAGAGCAGACTGTGCGCAAGAGTGAGAGAGCTGACTGTGCGGGAGAGTGAGAGAGCTGACTGTGCACGAGAGTGAAAGAGCAGACTGTGCGCGAGAGTGAGAGCAGACTGTGCGCGAGAGCGTGAGAGCAGACTGTGCGGGAGAGCGAGAGCAGACTGTGCGCGAGAGCGAGAGAGCTGACTGTTCACGAGAGTGAGAGAGCTGACTGTGCGGGAGAGTGAGAGAGCAGACTGTGTGTGAGAATGTGAGATAAGACCGTGCGCGAGAGTGAGAGAGCAGACTGTGCGCGAGATTGAGAGAGCTGACTGTGCGCGAGAGTGAGAGAGCTGACTGTGCGCGAGAGTGAGAGAGCAGACTGTGCGTGAGAGTGAGAGAGCAGACTGTGCGCGAGAGTGAGAGAGCTGACAGTGCGAGAGAGTGAGAGAGCTGACTGTGCGCGAGAGTGAGAAAGCTGACTGTGCGGGAGAGCGACAGAGCTTACTGTACGTGAGAGTGAGAGAGCAGACTGTGCGCGAGATGAGAGAGCTGACTGTGCGGGAGAGTGAGAGAGCTGACTGTGCGCGAGAGCGTGAGAGCTGACTGTGCGCGAGAGTGAGGGAGCTGACTGTGTGGGAGAGTGAGAGAGCAGACTGTGTGTGAGAATGTGAGATAAGACCGTGCGCGAGAGTGAGAGAGCAGACTGTGCGCGAGATTGAGAGAGCTGACTGTGCGCGAGAGTGAGAGAGCTGACTGTGCGCGAGAGTGAGAGAGCAGACTGTGCGCGAGAGTGAGAGAGCAGACTGTGCGTGAGAGTGAGAGAGCTGACTGTGCGAGAGAGTGAGAGAGCTGACTGTGCGCGAGAGTGAGAGAGCTGACTGTGCGGGAGAGCGACAGAGCTTACTGTACGTGAGAGTGAGAGAGCAGACTGTGCGCGAGAGTGAGAGAGCTGACTGTGCGGGAGAGTGAGAGAGCTGACTGTGCGTGAGAGCGTGAGAGCTGACTGTGCGCGAGAGTGAGGGAGCTGACTGTGTGGGAGAGCAAGAGAGCTGACTGTACGTCAGAGTGAGAGAGCAGACTGTGCGCGAGAGTGAGAGAGCAGACTGTGCGCGAGAGTGAGAGAGCAGACTGTGCGCGAGAGTGAGAGAGCTGACTGTGCGGGAGAGTGAGAGAGCTGACTGTGCGCGATAGTGAGAGAGCAGACATTGCGCGAGAGTGAGAGCAGACTGTGCGCGAGAGCGAGAGAGCAGATTGTGCGGGAGAGTGAGAGCAGACTGTGCGCGAGAGCGAGTGAGCTGACTGTGCGCGAGAGTGAGAGAGCTGACTGTGCGGGAGAGTGAGAGAGGAAACTGTGCACGAGAATGTGAGATCAGACCGTGCGTGAGAGTGAGAGAGCAGACTGTGCGCGAGAGTGAGAGAGCTGACTGTGCGGGAGAGCGAGAGAGCTCACTGTGCGGGAGAGTGAGAGAGCTGACTGTGTGCGAGAGCGTGAGAGCTGACCGTGCGCGACAGTGAGGGAGCGGACTGTGCGGGAGAGCAAGAGAGCTGACTGTACGTGAGAGTGAGAGAGCAGACTGTGCACGAGAGAGAGAGAGCAGACTGTGCGCGAGAGTGAGAGAGCAGACTGTGCGCAAGAGTGAGAGAGCTGACTGTGCGGGAGAGTGAGAGAGCTGACTGTGCACGAGAGTGAAAGAGCAGACTGTGCGCGAGAGTGAGAGCAGACTGTGCGCGAGAGCGTGAGAGCAGACTGTGCAGGAGAGCGAGAGCAGACTGTGCGCGAGAGCGAGAGAGCTGACTGTTCACGAGAGTGAGAGAGCTGACTGTGCGGGAGAGTGAGAGAGCAGACTGTGTGTGAGAATGTGAGATAAGACCGTGCGCGAGAGTGAGAGAGCAGACTGTGCGCGAGATTGAGAGAGCTGACTGTGCGCGAGAGTGAGAGAGCTGACTGTGCGCGAGAGTGAGAGAGCAGACTGTGCGCGAGAGTGAGAGAGCAGACTGTGTGCGAGAGTGAGAGAGCTGACTGTGCGAGAGAGTGAGAGAGCTGACTGTGCGCGAGAGTGAGAGAGCTGACTGTGCGGGAGAGCGACAGAGCTTACTGTACGTGAGAGTGAGAGAGCAGACTGTGCGCGAGATGAGAGAGCTGACTGTGCGGGAGAGTGAGAGAGCAGACTGTGCACGAGAGTGGGAGAGCAGACTGTGCGGGAGAGCGAGAGAGCAGATTGTGCGCGAGAGTGAGAGAGCAGACTGTGCGCGAGAGTGAGAGTGCTGACTGTGCGCGAGAGTGAGAGAGCAGACTGTGCGCGAGAGTGAGAGAGCTGACTGTGCGGTAGAGCGAGAGAGCTGACTGTGCGGGAGAGAGAGAGAGCAGACTCTGCGCGAGAGTGAGAGAGCAGACTGTGCACGAGAGTGAGAGAGCAGACTATGCGCGAGAGTGAGAGAGCAGATTGTGCGCGAGAGTGAGAGAGCAGACTGTGCGCGAGAGTGAGAGAGCAGACTGTGCGCGAGAGTGAGAGAGCAGACTGTGCGCGAGAGTGAGAGAGCTGACTGTGCGGGAGAGTGAGAGAGCAGACTGTGCGCGAGAGTGAGAGAGCAGACTGTGCGGGAGAGCGAGAGAGCAGACTGTGCGGGAGGGTGAGAGAGCAGACTGTGCGCGAGAGTGAGAGAGCAGACTGTGCGCGAGAGTGAGAGAGCTGACTGTGCGTGAGTGTGAGGGAGCTGACTGTACGCGAGAGCGAGAGAGCAGACTGTGCGCGAGAGCGGGAGAGCTGACTGTGCGAGAGAGTGAGAGAGCTGACTGTGCGTGAGAGTGAGAGAGCTGACTGTGCGCGAGAGTGAGAGAGCTTACTGTGCGCGAGAGCGAGAGAGCTGACTGTGCGCGAGAGTGAGAGAGCAGACTGTACGTGAGAGCGAGAGAGCAGACTGTGCGGGAGAGCGAGATAGCTGACTGTGCGCGAGAGTGAGAGAGCTGACTGTGCGCGAGATTGAGAGAGCTGACTGTGCGCGAGAGTGAGAGAGCTGACTGTGCGCGAGAGTGAGAGAGCAGACTGTGCGCGAGACTGAGAGAGCAGACTGTGCGCGAGAGTGAGAGAGCTGACTGTGCGGGAGAGCGACAGAGCTTACTGTACGTGAGAGTGAGAGAGCAGACTGTGCGCGAGAGTGAGAGAGCTGACTGTGCGGGAGAGTGAGAGAGCTGAATGTGCGGGAGAGTGAGAGAGCAGACTGTGCATGAGAGTGGGAGAGCAGACTGTGCGGGAGAGCGAGAGAGCAGATTGTGCGCGAGAGTGAGAGAGCAGACTGTGTGCGAGAGTGAGAGTGCTGACTGTGCGCGAGAGTGAGAGAGCAGACTGTGCGTGAGAGTGAGAGAGCTGACTGTGCGGGAGAGAGAGAGAGCTGACTGTGCGGGAGAGTGAGATAGTTGACTGTGTGCGAGAGCGTGAGAGCTGACCGTGCGCGAGAGTGAGGGAGCGGACTGTGCGGGAGAGCAAGAGAGCTGACTGTACGTGAGAGTGAGAGAGCAGACTGTGCACGAGAGAGAGAGAGCAGACTGTGCGCGAGAGTGAGAGAGCAGACTGTGCGCGAGAGTGAGAGAGCTGACTGTGCGGGAGAGTGAGAGAGCTGACTGTGCACGAGAGTGAAAGAGCAGACTGTGCGCGAGAGTGAGAGCAGACTGTGTGCGAGAGCGTGAGAGCAGACTGTGCGGGAGAGAGAGAGCAGACTGTGCGCGAGAGCGAGAGAGCTGACTGTTCACGAGAGTGAGAGAGCTGACTGTGCGGGTGAGTGAGAGAGCAGACTGTGTGTGAGAATGTGAGATAAGACCGTGCGCGAGAGTGAGAGAGCACACTGTGCGCGAGATTGAGAGAGCTGACTGTGCGCGAGAGTGAGAGAGCTGACTGTGCGCGAGAGTGAGAGAGCAGACTGTGCGCGAGAGTGAGAGAGCAGACTGTGCGCGAGAGTGAGAGAGCTGACTGTGCGGGAGAGCGAGAGAGCTCACTGTGCGGGAGAGTGAGAGAGCTGACTGTGTGCGAGAGCGTGAGAGCTGACCGTGCGCGACAGTGAGGGAGCGGACTGTGCGGGAGAGCAAGAGAGCTGACTGTACGTGAGAGTGAGAGAGCAGACTGTGCACGAGAGAGAGAGAGCAGACTGTGCGCGAGAGTGAGAGAGCAGACTGTGCGCAAGAGTGAGAGAGCTGACTGTGCGGGAGAGTGAGAGAGCTGACTGTGCACGAGAGTGAAAGAGCAGACTGTGCGCGAGAGTGAGAGAGCTGACTGTGCGGGAGAGCGAGAGAGCTCACTGTGCGGGAGAGTGAGAGAGCTGACTGTGTGCGAGAGCGTGAGAGCTGACCGTGCGCGACAGTGAGGGAGCGGACTGTGCGGGAGAGCAAGAGAGCTGACTGTACGTGAGAGTGAGAGAGCAGACTGTGCACGAGAGAGAGAGAGCAGACTGTGCGCGAGAGTGAGAGAGCAGACTGTGCGCAAGAGTGAGAGAGCTGACTGTGCGGGAGAGTGAGAGAGCTGACTGTGCACGAGAGTGAAAGAGCAGACTGTGCGCGAGAGTGAGAGCAGACTGTGCGCGAGAGCGTGAGAGCAGACTGTGCGGGAGAGCGAGAGCAGACTGTGCGCGAGAGCGAGAGAGCTGACTGTTCACGAGAGTGAGAGAGCTGACTGTGCGGGAGAGTGAGAGAGCAGACTGTGTGTGAGAATGTGAGATAAGACCGTGCGCGAGAGTGAGAGAGCAGACTGTGCGCGAGATTGAGAGAGCTGACTGTGCGCGAGAGTGAGAGAGCTGACTGTGCGCGAGAGTGAGAGAGCAGACTGTGCGTGAGAGTGAGAGAGCAGACTGTGCGCGAGAGTGAGAGAGCTGACAGTGCGAGAGAGTGAGAGAGCTGACTGTGCGCGAGAGTGAGAAAGCTGACTGTGCGGGAGAGCGACAGAGCTTACTGTACGTGAGAGTGAGAGAGCAGACTGTGCGCGAGATGAGAGAGCTGACTGTGCGGGAGAGTGAGAGAGCTGACTGTGCGCGAGAGCGTGAGAGCTGACTGTGCGCGAGAGTGAGGGAGCTGACTGTGTGGGAGAGTGAGAGAGCAGACTGTGTGTGAGAATGTGAGATAAGACCGTGCGCGAGAGTGAGAGAGCAGACTGTGCGCGAGATTGAGAGAGCTGACTGTGCGCGAGAGTGAGAGAGCTGACTGTGCGCGAGAGTGAGAGAGCAGACTGTGCGCGAGAGTGAGAGAGCAGACTGTGCGTGAGAGTGAGAGAGCTGACTGTGCGAGAGAGTGAGAGAGCTGACTGTGCGCGAGAGTGAGAGAGCTGACTGTGCGGGAGAGCGACAGAGCTTACTGTACGTGAGAGTGAGAGAGCAGACTGTGCGCGAGAGTGAGAGAGCTGACTGTGCGGGAGAGTGAGAGAGCTGACTGTGCGTGAGAGCGTGAGAGCTGACTGTGCGCGAGAGTGAGGGAGCTGACTGTGTGGGAGAGCAAGAGAGCTGACTGTACGTCAGAGTGAGAGAGCAGACTGTGCGCGAGAGTGAGAGAGCAGACTGTGCGCGAGAGTGAGAGAGCAGACTGTGCGCGAGAGTGAGAGAGCTGACTGTGCGGGAGAGTGAGAGAGCTGACTGTGCGCGATAGTGAGAGAGCAGACATTGCGCGAGAGTGAGAGCAGACTGTGCGCGAGAGCGAGAGAGCAGATTGTGCGGGAGAGTGAGAGCAGACTGTGCGCGAGAGCGAGTGAGCTGACTGTGCGCGAGAGTGAGAGAGCTGACTGTGCGGGAGAGTGAGAGAGGAAACTGTGCACGAGAATGTGAGATCAGACCGTGCGTGAGAGTGAGAGAGCAGACTGTGCGCGAGAGTGAGAGAGCTGACTGTGCGGGAGAGCGAGAGAGCTCACTGTGCGGGAGAGTGAGAGAGCTGACTGTGTGCGAGAGCGTGAGAGCTGACCGTGCGCGACAGTGAGGGAGCGGACTGTGCGGGAGAGCAAGAGAGCTGACTGTACGTGAGAGTGAGAGAGCAGACTGTGCACGAGAGAGAGAGAGCAGACTGTGCGCGAGAGTGAGAGAGCAGACTGTGCGCAAGAGTGAGAGAGCTGACTGTGCGGGAGAGTGAGAGAGCTGACTGTGCACGAGAGTGAAAGAGCAGACTGTGCGCGAGAGTGAGAGCAGACTGTGCGCGAGAGCGTGAGAGCAGACTGTGCAGGAGAGCGAGAGCAGACTGTGCGCGAGAGCGAGAGAGCTGACTGTTCACGAGAGTGAGAGAGCTGACTGTGCGGGAGAGTGAGAGAGCAGACTGTGTGTGAGAATGTGAGATAAGACCGTGCGCGAGAGTGAGAGAGCAGACTGTGCGCGAGATTGAGAGAGCTGACTGTGCGCGAGAGTGAGAGAGCTGACTGTGCGCGAGAGTGAGAGAGCAGACTGTGCGCGAGAGTGAGAGAGCAGACTGTGTGCGAGAGTGAGAGAGCTGACTGTGCGAGAGAGTGAGAGAGCTGACTGTGCGCGAGAGTGAGAGAGCTGACTGTGCGGGAGAGCGACAGAGCTTACTGTACGTGAGAGTGAGAGAGCAGACTGTGCGCGAGATGAGAGAGCTGACTGTGCGGGAGAGTGAGAGAGCAGACTGTGCACGAGAGTGGGAGAGCAGACTGTGCGGGAGAGCGAGAGAGCAGATTGTGCGCGAGAGTGAGAGAGCAGACTGTGCGCGAGAGTGAGAGTGCTGACTGTGCGCGAGAGTGAGAGAGCAGACTGTGCGCGAGAGTGAGAGAGCTGACTGTGCGGTAGAGCGAGAGAGCTGACTGTGCGGGAGAGAGAGAGAGCAGACTCTGCGCGAGAGTGAGAGAGCAGACTGTGCACGAGAGTGAGAGAGCAGACTATGCGCGAGAGTGAGAGAGCAGATTGTGCGCGAGAGTGAGAGAGCAGACTGTGCGCGAGAGTGAGAGAGCAGACTGTGCGCGAGAGTGAGAGAGCAGACTGTGCGCGAGAGTGAGAGAGCTGACTGTGCGGGAGAGTGAGAGAGCAGACTGTGCGCGAGAGTGAGAGAGCAGACTGTGCGGGAGAGCGAGAGAGCAGACTGTGCGGGAGGGTGAGAGAGCAGACTGTGCGCGAGAGTGAGAGAGCAGACTGTGCGCGAGAGTGAGAGAGCTGACTGTGCGTGAGTGTGAGGGAGCTGACTGTACGCGAGAGCGAGAGAGCAGACTGTGCGCGAGAGCGGGAGAGCTGACTGTGCGAGAGAGTGAGAGAGCTGACTGTGCGTGAGAGTGAGAGAGCTGACTGTGCGCGAGAGTGAGAGAGCTTACTGTGCGCGAGAGCGAGAGAGCTGACTGTGCGCGAGAGTGAGAGAGCAGACTGTACGTGAGAGCGAGAGAGCAGACTGTGCGGGAGAGCGAGATAGCTGACTGTGCGCGAGAGTGAGAGAGCTGACTGTGCGCGAGATTGAGAGAGCTGACTGTGCGCGAGAGTGAGAGAGCTGACTGTGCGCGAGAGTGAGAGAGCAGACTGTGCGCGAGACTGAGAGAGCAGACTGTGCGCGAGAGTGAGAGAGCTGACTGTGCGGGAGAGCGACAGAGCTTACTGTACGTGAGAGTGAGAGAGCAGACTGTGCGCGAGAGTGAGAGAGCTGACTGTGCGGGAGAGTGAGAGAGCTGAATGTGCGGGAGAGTGAGAGAGCAGACTGTGCACGAGAGTGGGAGAGCAGACTGTGCGGGAGAGCGAGAGAGCAGATTGTGCGCGAGAGTGAGAGAGCAGACTGTGTGCGAGAGTGAGAGTGCTGACTGTGCGCGAGAGTGAGAGAGCAGACTGTGCGTGAGAGTGAGAGAGCTGACTGTGCGGGAGAGAGAGAGAGCTGACTGTGCGGGAGAGTGAGATAGTTGACTGTGTGCGAGAGCGTGAGAGCTGACCGTGCGCGAGAGTGAGGGAGCGGACTGTGCGGGAGAGCAAGAGAGCTGACTGTACGTGAGAGTGAGAGAGCAGACTGTGCACGAGAGAGAGAGAGCAGACTGTGCGCGAGAGTGAGAGAGCAGACTGTGCGCGAGAGTGAGAGAGCTGACTGTGCGGGAGAGTGAGAGAGCTGACTGTGCACGAGAGTGAAAGAGCAGACTGTGCGCGAGAGTGAGAGCAGACTGTGCGCGAGAGCGTGAGAGCAGACTGTGCGGGAGAGAGAGAGCAGACTGTGCGCGAGAGCGAGAGAGCTGACTGTTCACGAGAGTGAGGGAGCTGACTGTGCGGGTGAGTGAGAGAGCAGACTGTGTGTGAGAATGTGAGATAAGACCGTGCGCGAGAGTGAGAGAGCACACTGTGCGCGAGATTGAGAGAGCTGACTGTGCGCGAGAGTGAGAGAGCTGACTGTGCGCGAGAGTGAGAGAGCAGACTGTGCGCGAGAGTGAGAGAGCAGACTGTGCGCGAGAGTGAGAGAGCTGACTGTGCGGGAGAGCGAGAGAGCTCACTGTGCGGGAGAGTGAGAGAGCTGACTGTGTGCGAGAGCGTGAGAGCTGACCGTGCGCGACAGTGAGGGAGCGGACTGTGCGGGAGAGCAAGAGAGCTGACTGTACGTGAGAGTGAGAGAGCAGACTGTGCACGAGAGAGAGAGAGCAGACTGTGCGCGAGAGTGAGAGAGCAGACTGTGCGCAAGAGTGAGAGAGCTGACTGTGCGGGAGAGTGAGAGAGCTGACTGTGCACGAGAGTGAAAGAGCAGACTGTGCGCGAGAGTGAGAGCAGACTGTGCGCGAGAGCGTGAGAGCAGACTGTGCGGGAGAGCGAGAGCAGACTGTGCGCGAGAGCGAGAGAGCTGACTGTTCACGAGAGTGAGAGAGCTGACTGTGCGGGAGAGTGAGAGAGCAGACTGTGTGTGAGAATGTGAGATAAGACCGTGCGCGAGAGTGAGAGAGCAGACTGTGCGCGAGATTGAGAGAGCTGACTGTGCGCGAGAGTGAGAGAGCTGACTGTGCGCGAGAGTGAGAGAGCAGACTGTGCGTGAGAGTGAGAGAGCAGACTGTGCGCGAGAGTGAGAGAGCTGACTGTGCGAGAGAGTGAGAGAGCTGACTGTGCGCGAGAGTGAGAAAGCTGACTGTGCGGGAGAGCGACAGAGCTTACTGTACGTGAGAGTGAGAGAGCAGACTGTGCGCGAGATGAGAGAGCTGACTGTGCGGGAGAGTGAGAGAGCTGACTGTGCGCGAGAGCGTGAGAGCTGACTGTGCGGGAGAGTGAGGGAGCTGACTGTGTGGGAGAGTGAGAGAGCAGACTGTGTGTGAGAATGTGAGATAAGACCGTGCGCGAGAGTGAGAGAGCAGACTGTGCGCGAGATTGAGAGAGCTGACTGTGCGCGAGAGTGAGAGAGCTGACTGTGCGCGAGAGTGAGAGAGCAGACTGTGCGCGAGAGTGAGAGAGCAGACTGTGCGTGAGAGTGAGAGAGCTGACTGTGCGAGAGAGTGAGAGAGCTGACTGTGCGCGAGAGTGAGAGAGCTGACTGTGCGGGAGAGCGACAGAGCTTACTGTACGTGAGAGTGAGAGAGCAGACTGTGCGCGAGAGTGAGAGAGCTGACTGTGCGGGAGAGTGAGAGAGCTGACTGTGCGTGAGAGCGTGAGAGCTGACTGTGCGCGAGAGTGAGGGAGCTGACTGTGTGGGAGAGCAAGAGAGCTGACTGTACGTCAGAGTGAGAGAGCAGACTGTGCGCGAGAGTGAGAGAGCAGACTGTGCGCGAGAGTGAGAGAGCAGACTGTGCGCGAGAGTGAGAGAGCTGACTGTGCGGGAGAGTGAGAGAGCTGACTGTGCGCGATAGTGAGAGAGCAGACATTGCGCGAGAGTGAGAGCAGACTGTGCGCGAGAGCGAGAGAGCAGATTGTGCGGGAGAGTGAGAGCAGACTGTGCGCGAGAGCGAGTGAGCTGACTGTGCGCGAGAGTGAGAGAGCTGACTGTGCGGGAGAGTGAGAGAGGAAACTGTGCACGAGAATGTGAGATCAGACCGTGCGCGAGAGTGAGAGAGCAGACTGTGCGCGAGAGCGAGAGAGCTGACTGTGCGTGAGAGTGAGAGAGCTGACTGTGCGTGAGAGCGAGAGAGCAGAAGGTGCGCAAGAGCGAGAGAGCTGACTGTGCGCGAGAGACAGAGAGCTGACTGTGTGCGAGAGTGAGAGAGCTGACTGTGCGCGAGAGCGAGAGAGCTGACTCTGCGCGAGAGTGAGAGAGCAGACTGTGCGTGAGAGCGAGAGAGCAGAATGTGCGCGAGAGTGAGGGAGCTGATTGTGCGCGAGAGTGAGAGAGCTGACAGTGCGCGAGAGTAAGAGAGCTGACAGTGCGCGAGAGTGAGAGATCAGACTGTGCATGAGAGCGAGAGAGCAGACTGTGTGGGAGAGTGAGAGCGCAGATTGTGCGCGAGAGTGAGAGAGCAGACTGTGTGCGAGAGTGAGAGTGCTGACTGTGCGCGAGAGTGAGAGAGCAGACTGTGCGCGAGAGTGAGAGAGCTGATTGTGCGGGAGAGCGAGAGAGCTGACTGTGCGGGAGAGTGAGAGAGCTGACTGTGTGCGAGAGCGTGAGAGCTGACCGTGCGCGAGAGTGAGGGAGCGGACTGTGCGGGACAGCAAGAGAGCTGACTGTACGTGAGAGTGAGAGAGCAGACTGTGCACGAGAGAGAGAGAGCAGACTGTGCGCGAGAGTGAGAGAGCAGACTGTGCACGAGAGAGAGAGAGCAGACTGTGCGCGAGAGTGAGAGAGCAGACTGTGCGCAAGAGTGAGAGAGCTGACTGTGCGGGAGAGTGAGAGAGCTGACTGTGCACGAGAGTGAAAGAGCAGACTGTGCGCGAGAGTGAGAGCAGACTGTGCGCGAGAGCGTGAGAGCAGACTGTGCGGGAGAGCGAGAGCAGACTGTGCGCGAGAGCGAGAGAGCTGACTGTTCACGAGAGTGAGAGAGCTGACTGTGCGGGAGAGTGAGAGAGCAGACTGTGTGTGAGAATGTGAGATAAGACCGTGCGCGAGAGTGAGAGAGCAGTCTGTGCGCGAGATTGAGAGAGCTGACTGTGCGCGAGAGTGAGAGAGCTGACTGTGCGCGAGAGTGAGAGAGCAGACTGTGCGTGAGAGTGAGAGAGCAGACTGTGCGCGAGAGTGAGAGAGCTGACTGTGCAAGAGAGTGAGAGAGCTGACTGTGCGCGAGAGTGAGAGAGCTGACTGTGCGGGAGAGCGACAGAGCTTACTGTACGTGAGAGTGAGAGAGCAGACTGTGCGCGAGATGAGAGAGCTGACTGTGCGGGAGAGTGAGAGAGCTGACTGTGCGCGAGAGCGTGAGAGCTGACTGTGCGCGAGATTGAGGGAGCTGACTGTGTGGGAGAGTGAGAGAGCAGACTGTGTGTGAGAATGTGAGATAAGACCGTGCGCGAGAGTGAGAGAGCAGACTGTGCGCGAGATTGAGAGAGCTGACTGTGCGCGAGAGTGAGAGAGCTGACTGTGCGCGAGATTGAGAGAGCAGACTGTGCGCGAGAGTGAGAGAGCAGACTGTGCGTGAGAGTGAGAGAGCTGACTGTGCGAGAGAGTGAGAGAGCTGACTGTGCGCGAGAGTGAGAGAGCTGACTGTGCGTGAGAGCGACAGAGCTTACTGTACGTGAGAGTGAGAGAGCAGACTGTGCGCGAGAGTGAGAGAGCTGACTGTGCGGGAGAGTGAGAGAGCTGACTGTGCGCGAGAGCGTGAGAGCTGACTGTGCGCGAGAGTGAGGGAGCTGACTGTGTGGGAGAGCAAGAGAGCTGACTGTACGTCAGAGTGAGAGAGCAGACTGTGCGCGAGAGTGAGAGAGCAGACTGTGCGCGAGAGTGAGAGAGCAGACTGTGCGCGAGAGTGAGAGAGCTGACTGTGCGGGAGAGTGAGAGAGCTGACTGTGCGCGATAGTGAGAGAGCAGACATTGCGCGAGAGTGAGAGCAGACTGTGCGCGAGAGCGAGAGAGCAGATTGTGCGGGAGAGTGAGAGCAGACTGTGCGCGAGAGCGAGTGAGCTGACTGTGCGCGAGAGTGAGAGAGCTGACTGTGCGGGAGAGTGAGAGAGGAAACTGTGCACGAGAATGTGAGATCAGACCGTGCGCGAGAGTGAGAGAGCAGACTGTGCGCGAGAGCGAGAGAGCTGACTGTGCGTGAGAGTGAGAGAGCTGACTGTGCGTGAGAGCGAGAGAGCAGAAGGTGCGCAAGAGCGAGAGAGCTGACTGTGCGCGAGAGACAGAGAGCTGACTGTGTGCGAGAGTGAGAGAGCTGACTGTGCGCGAGAGCGAGAGAGCTGACTCTGCGCGAGAGTGAGAGAGCAGACTGTGCGTGAGAGCGAGAGAGCAGAATGTGCGCGAGAGTGAGGGAGCTGATTGTGCGCGAGAGTGAGAGAGCTGACAGTGCGCGAGAGTAAGAGAGCTGACAGTGCGCGAGAGTGAGAGAGCAGACTGTGCGTGAGAGCGAGAGAGCAGACTGTGTGGGAGAGTGAGAGCGCAGATTGTGCGTGAGTGTGAGAGACAGACTGTGCGCGAGAGTGAGAGAGCAGACTGTGCGCGAGAGTGAGAGAGCTGAATGTGCGGGAGAGTGAGATAGCAGACTGTGCGCGAGAGTGAGAGAGCAGACTGTGCGCGAGAGTGAGAGAGCAGACTGTGCGGGAGAGCGAGAGAGCAGACTGTGCGGCAGGGTGAGAGAGCAGACTCCGCGCGAATGTGAGAGAGAAGACTGTGCACGAGAGTGAGAGAGCTGTCTGTGCGGGAGAGCGAGAGAGCTGACTGTGCGCGAGAGTGAGAGAGCTGACTGTGCGCGAGAGCGTGAGAGCTGACCGTGCGCGAGAGTGAGGGAGCGGACTGTGCGGGAGAGCAAGAGAGCTGACTGTACGTGAGAGTGAGAGAGCAGACTGTGCACGAGAGAGAGAGAGCAGACTGTGCGCAAGAGTGAGAGAGCAGACTGTGCGCGAGAGTGAGAGAGCTGACTGTGCGGGAGAGTGAGAGAGCTGACTGTGCACGAGAGTGAAAGAGCAGACTGTGCGCGAGAGTGAGAGCAGACTGTGCGCGAGAGCGTGAGAGCAGACTGTGCGGGAGAGCGAGAGCAGACTGTGCACGAGAGTGAGAGAGCAGACTGTGCGGGAGAGCGAGAGAGCAGACTGTGCGGGAGAGTGAGAGAGCTGACTGTGCGTGAGTGTGAGGGAGCTGACTGTGCGGGAGAGCGATGAGCTGACTGTAGGTGAGAACGAGAGAGCTGACTGTGCGCGAGAGTGAGAGAGCTGACTGTGCGCGAGCGTGAGAGAGCTGAATGTGCGCGAGAGTGAGAGAGCTGACTGTGCGCGAGAGTGAGAGAGCAGACTGTGCGTGAGAGCGAGAGAGCAGACTGTGTGCGAGAGTGAGAGTGCTGACTGTGCGCTAGAGTGAGAGAGTAGACCGTGCGCGAGAGTGAGAGAGCTGACTGTGCGCGAGAGTGAGGGAGCTGACTGTGTTGGAGAGCAAGAGAGCTGACTGTACGTGAGAGTGAGAGAGCAGACTGTGCACGAGAGTGAGAGAGCAGACTGTGCGCGAGAGAGAGAGAGCAGACTTTGCGCGAGAGTGAGAGAGCTGACTGTGCGGGAGAGTGAGAGAGCTGACTGTGCACGAGAGTGAAAGAGCAGACTGTGCGCGAGAGTGAGAGCAGACTGTGCGCGAGAGAGTGAGAGCAGACTGTGCGGGACAGCGAGAGTAGACTGTGCGCCAGAGCGAGAGAGCTGACTGTGCGCGAGAGTGAGAGAGCTGACTGTGCGGGAGAGTGAGAGAGCAGACTGTGCAGGAGAGTGAGAGAGCAGACTGTGCGCCAGAGCGAGAGAGCTGACTGTGCACGAGAGTGAGAGAGCTGACTGTGCGGGAGAGTGAGAGAGCAGACTGTGCGTGAGAATGTGAGATAAGACCGTGCGCGAGAGTGAGAGAGCAGACTGTGCACGAGAGTGAGAGAGCAGACTGTGCGCGAGCGTGAGAGAGCTGAATGTGCGCGAGAGTGAGAGAGCTGACTGTGCGTGAGAGTGAGAGAGCAGACTGTGCGTGAGAGCGAGAGAGCAGACTGTGCGCGAGAGTGAGAGTGCTGACTGTGCGCGAGAGTGAGAGAGTAGACCGTGCGCGAGAGTGAGAGAGCTGACTGTGCGCGAGAGTGAGGGAGCTGACTGTGTGGGAGAGCAAGAGAGCTGACTGTACGTGAGAGTGAGAGAGCAGACTGTGCGCGAGAGAGAGAGAGCAGACTTTGCGCGAGAGTGAGAGAGCTGACTGTGCGGGAGAGTGAGAGAGCTGACTGTGCACGAGAGTGAAAGAGCAGACTGTGCGCGAGAGTGAGAGCAGACTGTGCGCGAGAGCGTGAGAGCAGACTGTGCGGGAGAGCGAGAGTAGACTGTGCGCCAGAGCGAGAGAGCTGACTGTGCGCGAGAGTGAGAGAGCTGACTGTGCGGGAGAGTGAGAGAGCAGACTGTGCAGGAGAGTGAGAGAGCAGACTGTGCGCCAGAGCGAGAGAGCTGACTGTGCGTGAGAGTGAGAGAGCAGACTGTGCGCGAGAGTGAGAGAGCTGATGTGCGTGAGTGTGAGGGAGCTGACTGTACGCGAGAGCGAGAGAGCAGACTGTGCGCGAGAGAGAGAGAGCAGACTTTGCGCGAGAGTGAGAGAGCTGAATGTGCGGGAGAGTGAGAGAGCTGACTGTGCACGAGAGTGAAAGAGCAGACTGTGCGCGAGAGTGAGAGCAGACTGTGCGCGAGAGCGTGAGAGCAGACTGTGCGGGAGAGCGAGAGTAGACTGTGCGCCAGAGTGAGAGAGCTGACTGTGCGCGAGAGTGAGAGAGCTGACTGTGCGGGAGAGTGAGAGAGCAGACTGTGCAGGAGAGTGAGAGAGCAGACTGTGCGCCAGAGCGAGAGAGCTGACTGTGCGCGAGAGTGAGAGAGCAGACTGTGCGCGAGAGTGAGAGAGCTGACTGTGCGTGAGTGTGAGGGAGCTGACTGTACGCGAGAGCGAGAGAGCAGACTGTGCGCGAGAGCGGGAGAGCTGACTGTGCGAGAGAGTGAGAGAGCTGACTGTGCGTGAGAGTGAGAGAGCTGACTGTGCGCGAGAGTGAGAGAGCTGACTGTGCGCGACAGCGAGAGAGCTGACTGTGCGCGAGAGTGAGAGAGCAGACTGTACGTGAGAGCGAGAGAGCAGACTGTGCGGGAGAGCGAGAGAGCTGACTGTGCGCGAGAGTGAGAGAGCTGACTGTGCGCGAGATTGAGAGAGCTGACTGTGCGCGAGAGTGAGAGAGCTGACAGTGCACGAGAGTGAGAGAGCAGACTGTGCGCGAGAGTGAGAGAGCAGACTGTGCGCGAGAGTGAGAGAGCTGACTGTGCGAGAGAGTGAGAGAGCTGACTGTGCGTGAGAGTGAGAGAGCTGACTGTGCGGGAGAGCGACAGAGCTTACTGTACGTGAGAGTGAGAGAGCAGACTGTGCGCGAGAGTGAGAGAGCTGACTATGCGGGAGAGTGAGAGAGCTGAATGTGCGGGAGAGTGAGAGAGCAGACTGTGCACGAGAGTGGGAGAGCAGACTCTGCGGGAGAGCGAGAGAGCAGATTGTGCGCGAGAGTGAGAGAGCAGACTGTGCGCGAGAGTGAGAGTGCTGACTGTGCGAGAGAGTGAGAGAGCAGACTGTGCGCGAGAGTGAGAGAGCTGACTGTGCGGGAGAGCGAGAGAGCTGACTGTGCGGGAGAGTGAGAGAGCTGACTGTGCGCGAGAGCATGAGAGCTGACTGTGCACGAGAGTGAGGGAGCTGACTGTGTGGGAGAGCAAGAGAGCTGACTGTACGTCAGAGTGAGAGAGCAGACTGTGCGCGAGAGTGAGAGAGCAGACTGTGCGCGAGAGTGAGAGAGCAGACTGTGCGCGAGAGTGAGAGAGCTGACTGTGCGGGAGAGTGAGAGAGGAAACTGTGCACGAGAATGTGAGATCAGACCGTGCGCGAGAGTGAGAGAGCAGACTGTACGCGAGAGCGAGAGAGCTGACTGTGCGTGAGAGTGAGAGAGCTGACTGTGCGTGAGAGCGAGAGAGCAGAAGGTGCGCAAGAGCTAGAGAGCTGACTGTGCGCGAGAGACAGAGAGCTGACTGTGTGCGAGAGTGAGAGAGCTGACTGTGCGCGAGAGCGAGAGAGCTGACTCTGCGCGAGAGTGAGAGAGCAGACTGTGCGTGAGAGCGAGAGAGCAGAATGTGCGCGAGAGTGAGGGAGCTGATTGTGCGCGAGAGTGAGAGAGCTGACAGTGCGCGAGAGTAAGAGAGCTGACAGTGCGCGAGAGTGAGAGAGCAGACTGTGCGTGAGAGCGAGAGAGCAGACTGTGTGGGAGAGTGAGAGCGCAGATTGTGCGTGAGTGTGAGAGACAGACTGTGCGCGAGAGTGAGAGAGCAGACTGTGCGCGAGAGTGAGAGAGCTGAATGTGCGGGAGAGTGAGATAGCAGACTGTGCACGAGAGTGAGAGAGCAGACTGTGCGGGAGAGCGAGAGAGCAGACTCCGCGCGAATGTGAGAGAGAAGACTGTGTACGAGAGTGAGAGAGCTGTCTGTGCGGGAGAGCGAGAGAGCTGACTGTGCGCGAGAGCGAGAGAGCTGACTGTGCGGGAGAGTGAGAGAGCTGACTGTGCGCGAGAGCGTGAGAGCTGACCGTGCGCGAGAGTGAGGGAGCGGACTGTGCGGGAGAGCAAGAGACCTGACTGTAGGTGAGAGTGAGAGAGCAGACTGTGCGCGAGAGTGAGAGAGCTGACTGAGCGTGAGAGCGAGAGAGCTGACTGTGCGCGAGAGTGTGAGAGCAGACTGTGCATGAGAACGAGAGAGCAGACTGTGCGGGAGAGCGAGAGAGCTGACTGTGCGCGAGAGTGAGAGAGCTGACTGTGCGCGAGCGTGAGAGAGCTGAATGTGCGCGAGAGTGAGAGAGCTGACTGTGCGTGAGAGTGAGAGAGCAGACTGTGCGTGAGAGCGAGAGAGCAGACTGTGCGCGAGAGTGAGAGTGCTGACTGTGCGCGAGAGTGAGAGAGTAGACCGTGCGCGAGAGTGAGAGAGCTGACTGTGCGCGAGAGTGAGGGAGCTGACTGTGGGAGAGCAAGAGAGCTGACGTACGTGAGAGTGAGAGAGCTGACTGTACGTGAGAGTGAGAGAGCAGACTGTGCGCGAGAGAGAGAGAGCAGACTTTGCGCGAGAGTGAGAGAGCTGACTGTGCGGGAGAGTGAGAGAGCTGACTGTGCACGAGAGTGAAAGAGCAGACTGTGCGCGAGAGTGAGAGCAGACTGTGCGCGAGAGCGTGAGAGCAGACTGTGCGGGAGAGCGAGAGTAGACTGTGCGCCAGAGGCGAGAGAGCTGACTGTGCGCGAGAGTGAGAGAGCTGACTGTGCGGGAGAGTGAGAGAGCAGACTGTGCAGGAGAGTGAGAGAGCAGACTGTGCGCCAGAGCGAGAGAGCTGACTGTGCGCGAGGAGTGAGAGAGCAGACTGTGCGCGAGAGTGAGAGAGCTGATGTGCGTGAGTGTGAGGGAGCTGACTGTACGCGAGAGCGAGAGAGCAGACTGTGCGCGAGAGTGGGAGAGCAGACTCTGCGGGAGAGCGAGAGAGCAGATTGTGCGCGAGAGTGAGAGAGCAGACTGTGCGCGAGAGTGAGAGTGCTGACTGTGCGAGAGAGTGAGAGAGCAGACTGTGCGCGAGAGTGAGAGAGCTGACTGTGCGGGAGA